>NC_061121.1:45476897-45481962 GCF_002878395.1 Capsicum annuum
ATTTTCTCTTATGTGTCTGTGTATTTTTCTTAGGATTTTGATTCTGTTAATGATCCTCTTGCCATGCCTATTTGTGTATATACCCCAGTAGGTGATTCTTTAGTGGTGGATCGAATGTACCGATATTGTGTTGTGACTTTTGTTGGAATAAGACTTTAGTAGACTTGCTTGTGTTATATATGGTTAATTTTGATGATTATTTTGGGTATAGAATGCTTGGATCCTTATCACATTGACTTAGATCATTTTGCTAAAACCGTGACATTAGCTTCGCCGAGTATGCCAAGGATATCTTGGAAGGGTATACTTCATTCGGGTCCTGAGAGGATTATATCTAATGTTTAGGCTTGTAAATTGGTTGAGAGGGGACATTTATCTTATTTGGCTCATATTTATGACACCGGTGTTGTTTTGCCTCCTTCCTAAGATTCTGTCCGTGTTGTATGTGAGTTCATAGAGGTGTTCCCTACAAACTTGCCTAGTATGCCTTCGGATCGAGATATTGATTTTATTAGTGATGTTGAGTCAGGCACCAAGCCTATTTTTATGCCTCCTTATAGGATAGCCCCAGCAGAGATGAAAAAACTAAAGGATCAGTTGCAGGAGTTGTTGGATAAGGGATTTATTCGACTTAGTATTTCACTTTGGGGTGCGCCTATCTTATTTGTGAAGATAAAGGATGGGTCTATGTGGATGTGAATTCATTATCAGTAGTTGAATAAGGTGATGGTTAAGAATAAGTATCCTCTTCCTCGCATCAGTGATTTGTTTAATCAGCTTCAGGGTGCGGCGGTGTTTTCAAAGATTGATTTGAGGTTCGATTATCACCAATTGAGGATTAGAGCTTTGGATATTCCAAAAAGTGCTTTTTGGACTTGATGTGGTCATTATGAGTTCTTGGTTATGTCTTTTGGATTGACCAATTCCCCTGCCTTGTTCATGGAGTTGATGAATCAGTGTTTTAACCATATTTTGACTCCTTTGTTATGGTATTTATAGATGATATCTTGGTTTATTCCAAGAGTGAGGTTGAGCATAAGGAGCATTTGTGGATTGTTCTTTAGAGATTGAGGGATGAGAAGTTGTATGCTAAGTTCTCTTAGTGTAAGTTTTGGTTGGATCTATTTCCTTCTTAGTTTATGTGGTGACTAAGAAAGGTATTATGGTTGATCCAGCTAAGTTGCAATGGTTTGTGATTGGGATAGACCTACTTCGCCCACCTAGATTCAAAGTTTTATTGGCTTAGCCAGGTATTATCAATGTTTTGTTGAGGTTTTCTCTTCCATTGTAGCTCATTTGACTGAGTCAACTCAGAAAAAGATTTTCATCTAGTGGTCTGATGCTTGTGAGGTAAGCTTTCAAAAGCTCAAAGATTTGTTGACTTCAGCTCATATCTTGACTTTGCTCAAGGACGGCGTGGGTTTTACCATCTTTTGTGATATTTCAGGTATTGGGTTAGGTGTTATGTTGATGAGAAAGGGCAAGGTAATTGCTTATGTGTCTCATCAGTTGAAGCCTCATGAGAGGATTTATCCTACTCATGATTTGGAGCTATGTGCAGTTATATTTGCCTTAAAGTTATGGAGGCACTACTTATATGAAGTTCATTGTGAGATCTTCTTAGATTATTGTAACCTTCAGTACTTCTTTACCAGCGAGATCTTCATTTGAGGAAACGTCTTTGGCTTGAGTTACTTAAGGATTATGACTTGACTATTCTCTACCATCAGGGCAAGGCTAATGTGGTTGTGGATGACTTGATCTAGAAGTCTACTAGCATGGGTAGCTTGGTGCATCTTTTGACTCAGGAGAGGCCGTTGCCTTAGAGGTTTAGTCTTTGGCTAACCAAATGGTTAGGCTTGATATTTTGACATCGGGTCGTGTTTTGACATTTATGAAGGCTAGATCTTCTATGATAGAGCAGATTTAAGCTCGTCAATTTAGCGATGCTGGATTGAGGTTGATACAAGATAAGATGTTGAGTAGGGAGGCTAAGAAAGCTTCACTTGATTCATATGGAGTTTTGAGGATTGGGGGCTGAGTTTGTGTGCCGAGAGTGGTGATTGGATTAGGTTGATCTTGGAGGAGTCCCATTATTCCAGATATTTTATCCATCTAGGTGTGACTAAGATGTATCGTGATTTGGAACAACACTACCAGTAGGGTGGTATGAGGTGAGGTATAGCGGATTTTATGGCCGTTGCCTATGTTGTCAGCAGGTGAAGGACGAGCATATGAAACCTGGTGGTTTTCTTTATAGGTTACCCATTCCTGAGTGGAAGTAGGAACACATCACTATGGACTTTATGACTAGTTTTTCTCACACATCTCATAGTTTTTACAATGTTTGGGTCATTATGGATCGATTGACCAAGTCAGCTTATTTTATTTTGATTCAAGTCTCATTTAGTGCTGAGAGGTAAGTCTTTATCGTCATTTGTGAGATTGTGCGTCTGCATGATGCGTCGGTGTTCATTATTTCAGATTGAGGTTTTGTGTTCACATCTCACTTTTGAAAGACTTTTCAGGATGAGTTGGGTACTCAGGTTGATCTTAGCATAGCATTTCAACCCCAGACTGATGGCCAGTCAGAGTGGAATATCCAGGTTTTAGAGGATATGCTTCACGCATGCGTGATGGATTTTGGTGGCCAGTGGGAGTAGTATTTGGCTTTAGCAGAGTTTGCAAATAGTAATAGCTACCATTTCAGTATTGATATGGCTCCTTTTGAGGCGTTGTATGGTAGTTGTTTTCGCTTCCCAGTAGGTTGGTTCCATATTTTTGAGGTGAGACCTCGAGGTACGGACTTGCTTTGTGAGTCTTTGGATAGGGTCTGGATCATTCAGGATAGACTTAAAGCGGCTCAGAGTAGGCAGAAGTGTTTTGCTGATCGTAAATTTCGTGCCTTGAGATTTGGTGTTAGTGATCGTGTTTTCTTTAAGTTTTACCCATGAAGGGTGTGATGAGGTTTGGGAAGAGGGGCAAGCTTAGTCCTAGGTATATTGGTCCATTTGAGATTCTTCGGACTGTTGGTGATATGGATTATGAGTTGTCTTTGCCCCTTGATCTATCAGCTGCTCATCCATCTTTCATGTTTCTATGCTTTGTTGCTATATTATTGATGAGTCTCATGTCATTCATTGGGAGTCATTTTAGTTAGATGGGCGGTTGTCCTTTGTTGAGGAACCGGTTTTCATTTTGGCTAGGGATGTTAGGTGATTGCGCTCTAGAGTGATCCATGTGGTTAAGGTCCAGTGGAGACATCGACCTTTAGATGAAGCTACTTGGGAGGTTGAGTCTGATATGCATAGTTTCTATCCTCAGCTTTTCATTAATTCAGGTATTTCTTTGCCTTAGTTCGAGGACGAACTAGATTTTTAGTGGTGGATGATGTAATGACATGAAAATTTGATGAAATATGTGAAATTTGTGATTTTGTGTGATTTGATTATTTTAGCCCTCCCCGTAGTTTCATTATGATATTTTTGGGGTGTGGGAGTGATTGGCATGATTTTCGATGCATTTTCGTATCATTTATGCAATATTGTGATTTTTGATGGCTTCGAGATCCTTATTTTGGACTTATGTGGATATCTTTTGATCCGTGAAATGGATGGCCGAACGGACTGTGCCATCAACTCCGAAATATCAATTTTAGGCTAGGTAGACCATTGGTTCGAGTCCCGGTTCACCTGAGCTCATTTCGCCCTATTGATCGAAAAGTTGAAAAATTGGAAATATGGGTGTGGGACCCACATTTGATTAAAACGACCTCGGATGGAAAATTCGACCTTACCAGTAGATTCAAAATATCTATTTTACGGTGTTAGCATGTTTGGTATGATTTAACGGCTTTTAAATCTCATTTTGACACTCGGTTTGAAAAATTATAATTTTGGATTTCGGGGGTCAACTTTGTGAAAACAACATTTTTTTTGAAAATTTTGATATCTTCAACGCGTCTGGAGCGTCAAATTTAGTATGGTTGCATAGTTCGTTTGCATGTATCGGACTCCGAATGAATTCTGGGCACCCCGTCGAAGTCCATTTCGACTTAAAGGGAAAAATCTGCACAGCTATTGCAGAAAATCTGCAATAAATAGCAGATATTTTCACCCTTTTTTGCCCATTTTGCTCATTTTCATCTTGGCTCTTGAGAGTTAAACCCTAAAATAATGTAGGAGCTTAAAATTAAAGTTTATGAGAGTTTGGGAAGCTAGATCAACACCTTTTTGTTGATTTTATTACGGATTAAAAATAAGAATTTACTCTTTTCTTAGTAATTTCTTGATTAATTTCTCAAAACCTTAAAAATCTGATAGCATGATTTTAAATCCAAATTTCACTCCTTTCACTTGAATAATATTTTTATCTTATAATTACTAGTTTTTCATCAATTAACCTTCAAAACAACTTTGATTCTTGGTTTTAGCCCGGATTTCAAAGATTTTACCCGGTAAAGCTCAAAAATAGTTATTCTTCGATTTGAATTCCGTTTTTTACTCGATTTAACTTGGGTTTTCAGATGTAGATTCCTAAAAATATAGGGAACATATTTTTGAAGAAAAGATTTAATTTTGCCCTTCTTTTTTGGAAATCCATTTTGGGGTCCGTTTTTACCCCGAACCAAAAGTAGTCAATATGAGTGTCGTTGGTTTTGTCTTGATTCTTAGATTTCATATTTGATATTTTTAGTAGATTTCGGAATTGTTCGTGAAAAGTGAGGTCACGGGTTCAAGTGTAGCGTACCGACTTTGGCTTTCGAGGTAGGTTATGGCTTAACTCTTTCAGACTGGGATAAGTAGTAAATGATGATACAAAATGCATGTTAAGGATGGAAAACAATCATGAAAAATGGCTATTTATGTGTTATGCCCGTGTGGGGGCCTATATGTGATGTGACTGTCAAAATTGAATTATTATGTGATATGTGTGACCGTGTGGGTCCTATGTGATATTAATAGCTTTAAATACAGTTGAATAATTGTATTGTGTTGTTAAGATGCTTCATATGGTATCATTGATGTATTATGATTATATTCATACATTATTTAGAATATGAGAC
>NC_061121.1:45484962-45494645 GCF_002878395.1 Capsicum annuum
TGTTCTATATCTTAGTGTGTTATTGTAATATATGTGAGATATATTAGAACAGTTAGTGCAAGCGGTGTGGGCTACCGGTGTGGGACATTTTCTGATTGCAGGTGAAGTGCCCTTAGTGTATATTTTATATGCTTTATTTTCTACTTTTCTTGGTCGGCCTATGATACCTACTAAGTACAAGTGAACCGTAATCATGCCTACTGTGCTCTTTTGGTGCAGGTCTTAGCTCAAGTGCGCCTCAGCTTCCTTGACTCAGGCGATTGTTGGAGCTTCCAAGGTAGCGATTGAACATTCATGCGTCCAAAGTTCAACTCTATCTTTCTATACTAGTTATATCTTTATTAGTATTCGAAGACAGTTATTATTCCTTTGTGGTTATTTTTTCGATGTATTTGATTCTTGGATTGTATTAGTAGTTCTTACACTATTGACACCTAGTTTTGGCCATGATTGGTATTTTGGATAAGTTTTTTCCGCATTGTTATGATTACTTATATGGTTCGGCTTCGTTCTAGAAGCCTTACATTGAAATATTTCTATCTTTTCCTCTTTTCGTATCAGTTTGGGTAGTCGGCTTACTTGTCAAGGTACGCCGTGACAAGTGCCATCATGACCCTCATTTTTAGATCGTGACAAACTAGGTACACATGACACTTATACATATAAAACCTTATCTAACAACATGCTACCTGTGGGGTTCAACTTATTCTTCTATACTTATGCTCTTGTCCACTTAATGATTCAACCACAATTCATCATTTTACTCTTGTTTTCATGTATATATATACATACATTACAATTGTCCACTCATTATTACACAAGTTGCCAATCAAGGCTATTGCACACATCAAATCAAGCCAACTACTTACTCCCACAAAACATGCATCATTAATCTTAAGCTACTATTCTTATTACCACAATCCACATCTTAAGTTCAAGTATAGTCTACAATCAATCATGTACCACCGATGAAGCATGCCATTTATTATACTAGTCCATCAAATGGGAAAATCAACCCAAGATTTATCATTTCACCTATCTACGACCCACAAATTCATTCTCTCCATGTCACTACTACTACACCTTAGAACCTCCCACACACCTTCTCACGTGTTGTACTAGTTTACAACTACTAGAGAAAAGACAATCAAGAGGGTAAAATCACATAACAAGGATTGTCGATCTTAATTTTATAATATAACCTATTATGATCTTATCAACATATTTTACTTTCTCGCATCATATTTACTTACCCATACATACACCTTCACTACTTCAAGTTCCATATACATCAATGGGTCTATACCCATAACTTATTGACTAATCTACCCCTTTCCATTCACAACCTATAAATGATTTCTATAACCACCATAACTATCCACTCTGAGATCCTTCCCTATTTTGAATAAATAATAATCATAGCTAGCCACTTCCTTCACAAACTACCATACAATCTACAAATATTGCTACCATATTAGTCTATCACTATAAAATGGAAACCCATCCCTCAATCAACGGTTATACAATTAAAATAGCTTCTTTATGCAAAAGTCACCCTCATTTTGACTTCTAAGCTTGTGACTTCATATCACTAACTTCTGGACCATCTTACACCTCATAGGTTATGACACTTTATCACATACTACTACTCATGTGGAAATAATGTTCCAATATTCTGCCACACACCTTTACCCTTATGCATGACATCTGCAATAATGGTTTTAGAAAATGGGTTGAATACACTCCATACCTCAGGCCCAATCGCATGATTGATGTAGATAGGGGTATAAGATTAAATCAATACACTTTAAAGCACTCATGGACTCCTCTCGGGTCATTGTGCTATCTCATAACTTTATGGATAACTCAATTAGAAAGGACCGTATCATTCAGACTCTAAGCCTTTGCACTTGAATCGCCTCGACAATGAGACATAGCTAATAATATTAAAGGAAAAAATTTGGATAACTTTTTTATGGACGACGCTATAGCATGAACTAGAGTATGAAAGAATAAGAAACAACTCTAAATGCCTGGTAGCCTCCTGATTATTAGTGTGGTGGACAACATATCCATAAGTAAGACTCTACTAGACATGGCTTTGTAGATACCCTGGGACCATGAATCGTGCTCTGGTACCAAGTTTGTCATGACCCGAACCGAGGCCCTGAACGCGACGAGTGTCCCGAACCTCAAAGGCTTGAGAAACCCCTTAGCATTCTATCATAAGCAAAATCTATACATAAATCAAATGCGAAAGGATATGGTAAAATTCAAGGGAATTTATAATACAAACTGTGTCTACTAAATATGACAATACATTACTTCAAATACCTTCTACGAAACCTCTACCAAATACTAACTGTCAAGGCCAGGACAAAGCCCCCGGCTGGACTATATACTGAAAGAATCAACATATAAATAAATGCCTTATGAAAGATGGATGGTTCACTAATTCTATCATATCCCAAGTTCTCTACTGATGTGATGGACCATGGGACTATACCATAAAACCTGAAATATAGAGGGTCAATACACAAAGGTACTGGTACATAGAACAATCCAAAAACAAATATATTTTTATACAACATAGGTGAAAGCATTTCATAAAAATATGTCACCATAAAATAATTGAAAATACATGGGCATAATCAATAAACTTCAAAATATTTTTGTAAATCTCAACGCAACTCTCTGTCTTACTTCTGAGCTAGGTGGTACACCCTACAATTTTACAATCCCAGGGGCTATATGGAATCTTCCCTTGACTCGGCGGCCAAGCCCCTAACCCAATTTTGCAGCAATGGTTGAATTTTCTGATACTGATACGCCATAGGGCACAAGGCCAGCGTATAATCCTTGTTTGGGACATAATAAAACCCATATCAATAAAACACAGTTCCAGGAAATGAGTTGTCTGACTCGTGTCTACTTCGGGTAACCACCTAACTCTCTTAGAGCCCATTTTTAACCTTTTCTAACATGCATCTTTCTTAAATCATGATCTAGTGTTTGAAAAATTTATATTCTATTTTTGTTCTGAGTCTATCATGGCATTCATCTGTTTGGTACCGTCATATCAAGACTTCCAAGTCATATAAATAAGCCATATCATATTATGCTTTAGTTCTTTCAATCAAAACATATCATTTGCCACCCAAAATCTTTAAACATAACATAAGAGAGTCTCAATTTCAAAACATGCGAAACTCATAAAAGATACTATTTTTTTGATTTCTGCAAGGGGTGGTTATCTCTTTTATCCATTTCAAACAATCTCTTTATTAGAAATTATGACCATGTTTAATTCAAATAAAAACGCCTCTCAATACTTTCATAAAGCAGTACAATCTGCAAACGAAATTGGCAAAACTCTTAAGCCCAAGTTTCAACCATGTATGTAAACAATCCACGATATTATCAAAGAATAGGTTTTGTAACAAGAAAGGGAGTGTGCATAAACATTGCTCTCATATAGCTTTCAAATCAATAACACGTGTATACATGAAAACGAATTAAATTTGGGGAAACAATCTCATAATTTATGCATGATTCTATTATAAAAGGGATTTACAACACATGTTTCCTCAACCATTTCAAAATCCATGTATTGTAGGAAATTATATACGTTATAAGATTGATTGAATAATAAATTTTATGCCCATAAAGTTTAGGATTGCCCCACGTACCTTAAGTTTCTAAACTTGGGGATGAAACCCTAATCTGAATTCTTTCTTGAAGGATCTTAATCTTGGAAAGATTGAATTCTAGATTACTTGGGGGAAAAGAATTGAATTTATTCTTGGGAAAGGGGGGTTCTTGAAAGTTAATTGGAGAACAAGGGTAAATAATGCCCTAACTGATGCCCCAAGTCGTGTTATGTGTGATTGGGTTGAGAGAAAAAAGACCCAATTTCCCTTCTAACATTTTTAAATCCGTAACTGCGTTTTGCATGCTCACTGCTATGCGGTCTTATCACGGTGGCTTACTGGTTCAGATGAAAATGGTCATAACTTTTAGCTCGGGGTATCGGATTAAGGCGAAAATAGTATCGTTGGAAAATTAATTCAATTATATATAATTTTTTGGGTATTTAGCTGAAAAATTCCACATATATCAAAAATTGTACTCATTTGAAGTTGACCCTTGTAGAATCGAATACTAAACTTTCGACAAATCAAAGGCTCTTAGCTCAACTTTGTTCTAAGTGATTCCTATAAACATTCTTCACCTCATAAGCACTTCACACACTAGGATAAAGATCATGACACATGCATTCAAATTACAAATCAAAAACTGGACATAACACCCTCACCATGATGCAGCATACGTGCCAATAGGAATAGCACCATGATGCACGTTATAGCGGTAACTTGCTGGATTTGTGATCCAAACATGCCCTAAACCTTGTCCAAAAACTTTAAAACTCCCCCAAGACATACTTCTTACATCGTTGAACATGAATTAACTCAAAAACTATCATCTCGGGGTCAAGAAGGTCAAAATAGAAATCTTCAAAGTTTAGGGGACTTGAAGATAATTAAGCCCCCAACACTTAGTGAAAATTTCAAGCCTTAAGCCCCTTAAGTATACAACTAAAAGCTGAATTAAACTAAGAATAGTACTGGGTATTACAGTTCGGGTTCATAAACATAGAAAAGATGATTTAACTTTAGCTCGAAAGTGTGAGGTGTTACACAGCTGCAGCATAATAGCCTCCCTACCAGCTACACTCTTGCTAAGAGAGAGATTGACATTAATACAAACTGCAACAAGTGTAATAACATGCAAGAGGATACTAACCATATCTTTTTTTAGTGCAATATAATCCAGAACTTCTTGAAGAACTTGATTGACAAAAGCACTCAGGCTAACCTAACCCTTAATTTTTTTGCAAATGCCAATTGGCCCAACACCTGGAAAACCCTCAATGGAAAGGATTTCAATAACCTTGTCTCCTGGAACACCCTTCTTCCTTTTTGTCTTTGGACCATCTGGAAGAACAGGAATAATAATCTCTTTAACAACACCACTAACCCCTCTCTTTTCATTAAGCCTATTCCGAAGTTGTAGAATTTACCCAGTTTCACCTTAAGAAACCAACCCCCTCCATTACTACCATCAATATTGGCTGCCCTTCCCTCCAAAGAGGATTCTACAAACTAAATATAATGGCTCTTACTTGGGCAACCCAGGAAAAGAGGGTATTGGTTGGATCTGTAGGGACCATACTGGCAATTGGATCATAGGCTTTAATAAGTACTTTGCGAAAGCCACCAACTCTTTAATGGAGCTTTTTTCTCTCAAAGAAGGTTTTCACCTAGCCCTTTAAAACCATTTCAAACCACTAGAAATCAACTTAAACTCCAAAGAGGTAATTCGAATGTTGCATGAGGGTAACTTACATTACAATGTTATTTTGGATGAATGTAGGTTGATGCTAAGAGAACTAGGAAGAGTAGTCGTACAACATTGCTATAGAGAGCAAAATGGGGTAGCAGATATTTTGGCAAAGCAAGTTACAGCTATCGAGGCTTCAGGCAGACTCCAACGTTTTGTAGTTCCACCGGTGTATGCTCTTCAATCTGTGTGGCCAGACATCAATGGAACTAAGTTCAATAGATCTGTTAATAGCAGTAGTACTCTTTCTGGGCATGGCCCTTTTTTTTTTTGCGATTGAGCCTGATTAAACTGTCTTGTAATTATGCAGCTATTGAACTCTTTTCTTTAATGAAATCTTATTTACCAAAAAAAAAAATAGAAGTTGAGAGGAGAAATGAAAAAATAGTAAGTGTTGAGAAAAACTAAAAATAAAAAAAAAATAGATAAAAATCAAAGTAAAATAAAAAAGAGAAAAAAATTGAAGTTGAAAAATAAATAAGTATGGAGTTGTTTAGAAATGTTTGAGATATCGAGGGGCAAATAGGTAAAAATCTTACACACAAAAAAGAAAGAAGACTAATTTTGTAGGACTTTTCTTATGGGGGATTAAAAAAAAAAGTCACCTATTATGTAGGTCATTTATGTAGTTTACCCATAGTTGATTACTTTCACTTTTGTACGTTTCTTTAGAAATTATAAATAAGAAGGATAATTTTACTAATTTACCCATTAAGATACTTTCTTAAAACGTTATAAACTTGTTTTTTCACTTTCAAAGAATATTATAGGGGTAAAATAAGAAAATTATAATTAATTTTATCTTAATTTAATAAGTGGGCAAGTAATTTGAAATATTTATTTTTAATAAGGTGATCAACTAATATGAGATGGACGGAGCAGCAGTTTACACAAAACCTTGCTCTTCTTGTTGCATTTTATTTGCTTTTGCTACTTATATTTTTCTTTTATTCTTGTCAATATTTGGCAGCAATTAAATTATGACCCTTTATTTCACATATATCTGCTCAGTCTATATTAATTTTTACTAAGTTTAAATCCTTTGGATCATGATCTGTCTATTCACTCGACTCTACTTAATCCATTCAATTTATATACGGGGAAAGCACAAAATAACACTAAAGTATAAAATAATTTCACTAAAATATCCTCCAAATTTAAATACTCTCTAATTAATTATTAAACTAATTTCACTAACTAATCATTACCATCAGACCCTTAAACATAATCGAAAATCTCGATAAAGCGAAAAATAAATATATTCCCCCCTCTTTCTTTTCTTTTCATTCTCAATTTTCACTAATCATCACTTTTTCAAAAGAAATGTATAAGAACAACATCAATTTGGTCTAGGGATTGTATATGCATGCATAGGTTCTTCTCTTTTGAAAAAGTGTATTAATATGGTCTATGTACTGTACCAGTTTAGTATAGGGACTGTATATGCATGCATATGTTTCCTCTGTTTGAAAAAATGTATTAATGTAGAATGTGTGCCGTATCAATTTGGTATAGGAATTGCCTATGCATGTATAGGTTCCTCTCTTTTGAAAAAAGTGTATTAATATGGTATAAAAACTGTATCAGTTTGGTATACGGACTTTATAGGTATGCAGAGGTTCCCCTCTTTTGAAAAAGTGTATCAATGTAGTACAAGGACTATATCAGTTTGGCATAAGGACTGCATATGCATGTATAGGTTTCTTTTTTAAAAAAAAAAGTATATCAATATGATATAAAAATTGTATCAGTTTTCTTCGGAATTGCATACACATGCATAGATTTCCCCTCTTTTTAAAAGTGTATCAATGTGGTATAAGAATTGTATCAATTTGGTATAGGAATTGCATATGTATAGGTTTTCTCTTTAAAAAGTGTATCAATGTGTTATGTAAACTGTATAAGTATTGTAAATGGAATGCATACGCAAAGTTTAACATGAAGGTGTCCAATAATGGATGATTCCACAAAATCATCATCATCACCAACAACAACAAACTTTGGGTCAAACTTAATACCTCTACTAGCTAATTTCAATCGAAACCTTTTTTTGACTTTTTTTCTTCATAACTTTCGAATTCAAGGAAAATGAACTCATGCGGAGTACAGCGCACTAGAAAGCTACTAACAATTTTGTAGTATGATCGAGTTTTAGGAGTCGATTGATAGAGAGAAACAATTTAGGAAAAGAAAATTAAGCTTTGTACAATGATCATTAGTGTTAATGACATTATTTTGGGCCTTTTGTATCGACGGCTAAAAAGTGATATTAAAGTGGGTAATGTCCATTGGCCCAAACATGGGCTATTTTTTTTTATTTTTTTTTTTGGTGGTGGGGAGGGGGGAGGGAGGGGGGAGGAATCAAAATATACATCCTTAGATTATAAATTGCAAGTCATAGCAATACTTTTTACATTGCAATTAACAACAACTTTCAAATAAAAAGTGAAGGAAAAAAAAGATTTAAATTAAAAAATTATCCTTAGAAAAAAGAAGTTTTTTGTCCCCTCGAAATTCTTCCTTTTTTTTTTTCTTCGTAATTATTATGTAATTCCACAATTCTCTCTCCCTTTTCTTCTATACACGATTCTCTCTCCCGTTTTTCACTTAATTTTTTATTTTGTATTTTTCCACATATATATTTCCTCAAAATTAATTGAAACCCTCCATAGAAAAAATACAGTGATTAGTATATGATAATCTTCTCTCCAAGAATATCTCCTCATAACTTTCTTTTAGTTCTTAATCAACTTCTTCTTTATACAAATTATAGAAACCTTATTTTTTCATTGTTTTAAAAGACCTTCGTAAAGAAATTTTTCATAGAAATAGAATCTTGATTCACAGAAATAAGGAATGATTATATAAATCGATATCACCTAAATTAAGTATCACAATTCATAGATATCAGTTTATATATTTATTTCATAGACATCCCATGCAAATGTGATATTTTGTACATGATATTGGTATATAACATGATTTAAAATTGGTTGAAAAAATTAAATGAAATATAATACATAAAGAGTTTGTGTATTCGTATAAACCTAGTTTTTAAATAAATTCACATATTTTTTACTGTAGGTTTAATACGAATTACATTCATTGAGACCCGCGTAAGAAATACAATTTAGTAAATAAGATGAATATATAAAATAAATTCAATATAATTTGTTATATCATTCCTCATTAGCAATTTTGTATCATTTTCATATACTAAACTTTATAAGATTTTATATTATTTTCATAAACCAAAACCAAAGAACTTAGACGAGATGCAAGTGAAAGTAAATTAATTAAGAAAGAGAGTGTATTAATAGGAAGGAATTTTCAATCAATAAAAAAGATAGAGAAGACACGTTTATTACAAAATCCAAAACATGGCTCTTAGAATGACTAAGCCTGTTGATTTAGAGAGAGCCAAATTTAAAATTTTAATTTTCCTCTAAATTTATTTTATAAAAAAAGTTTAATCACACATGATTCTTAGTTAATCTAACATGGCTATAATACAATTTGATCAAAATATTCATGATAGTATCATGTATTATTTCAATTGAATTCAAAATCAAAATTCACAAAATCTCTTAATTCACTTCCGAATTTTGTTTTTTAAATTTGCTATGAAGATGAATGTGAAAAGAAGGAAAGTCGTATAGTGTCATGGTCAATAGAAATTTCGGCCACATTAATGTAAGAAACTTTCAGGAGAGTTAAGCCTCTTGGAACTCATAACTTAGCAAGTGTAAATGAAGGGTAAAATTGGAAGAAATTTTCAACGCATCTCTTGAAAAATGAACACTTCACTTATTTTAGACATTGGAAACTACCTCAACAATTCAACTATTTTGGACAAGAGGGAGTATATAACTATTAAACAATTTTAATAAAAAACATTCTTAATAGAAAATTATAAAAAATGCTACAACTTGCAATTAAAAACACAATTCAATAATTACAAAAAAAAAATGGTGTTACATGTTATAATAAACAATCTAATAAGTATATATATGAGAACTATCTCTAAAGGTCAATCCATTTCCTTTCCACTTTATATAAATGAAGATGAGTATAGAGACTAGCAAATTTAAGTCTATGATTAAGCTAAATTGCAACACTTAAAAAATTAAGTGGAATAATACTATAATAATATTTTAGTGACTCCTTATCCACTTATTTTTCTCCTTTTCTCTCTCTCATGTATCTCTGTCTTTCTTTTTTCTTTCTTTTTCTTTGTCGTTCTTCATCCTCTTTTTTTTTCTTCTTATTTTCTTACTTTTCCC
>NC_061121.1:45494745-45507891 GCF_002878395.1 Capsicum annuum
TTTTTCTCTTTTTCTTCTTTTTTTTTTTACCTATATATATTTTTTTTTAAAAAATTCCTTTTTAACTCTTTTGTCACTAGCTTCTATTTCTCTTTATTATTCTTTTTTTCTTTTTTATTTTTCTTTTCCTTTTTTTTTGCTTTATTTTTATTTCTTTCTTTTTGCTTTTTTCTTACTTTCCTATCTCTAGTTTCTATTTTAGTTTTTTTTTTTAAATTGTTATTATTTTTTTCTTTCTCATTTTTTAATTCTATTTTAAAAATATGGCTACATCAAGCACAAGTCATAAATGATATTGAAAATACCACAGTCATTTATTGTATTTATATACACACTATCATTATATATTTGTATTTGTATTTTATAGTTTATACTTGTATTTATATGTACTAGTATCATCCCCGCGCGATACGCAAAAAGTGTTAGGGAGAAAAAATTTCTAAATATTGTTATCTTATTAGTTTGACACATTAACTCTCTTATTATTTTATTGATTGTGAAATTTAAAACATCTTATTCACGTTCGTTTATTAATTGTTTATAAATGCAAAAAATGTAGACTCATGTAAAGAAAATAAAAAAATATATATAAATTATTAAACAAAAAAAAAGTGTAAATTCTTGATAAGTAGTAATTTTGATTCTCTTTAACTAACTCAACAAAATAAGAGCGTTATAAATGTGAATTTTAGGTCGCACTTTCTCAAGAATCAAACAATCCTTTCCTTATAAATAGAGTTCTTTAAAATTTCAAAAAAAAAAAGAAATATAATATCGATTCAACTATTTGATAGAAATATAATATCAAAGTAACTATTTATTTCCTCACATTTGATAATATTATATTTTATATTTTAAATGTACTTTTTTTTCTCAGTCTAATATGCCCAATAATAAAATAATTTTTAATTTAAGGAAAACCAATTATATTGTCATCAAATAACTTTTTTGTTTCTTATATTGTGGATTTACGAGCGCTGACAAGGTCAGGAATGAGATTATTTAGGAAAAGGTAGAAGTGGCTTCAGTGGAGGATAAGTTGCGGGAAGTGAGGTTGAGATGGTTTGGCCACGTGATGAGAAGGGGCACGGATGCCCCAGTTCGTAGGTGTGAGAGGTTGGCCTTGGAGGGTTTCAAGCGGGGTATGGGTAGACCAAAGATGTACTGGAGAGGAGTGATAAGACGTGACATGGAGCAGTTACAGCTGGGTAGACCAAAGATGTACTGGAGAGGAGTGATAAGACGTGACATGGAGCAGTTACAGCTTACTGAGGACATGACTCTCGATAGAAAGGTTTGGAGGAAGAGTACTAAGTTAGAGGGCTAAGGTGTGTGGTCGAGTCGTAGTCTGTAAGTAGGAGGGTTAGGCGTAGCTTGGTTAGTAGTTCTAGATTTGGGGGAGGGGGGTTCTTTGGTTGGGTAATTGCACTTCTTTTTTGTGGATGATGTTTCTCTGTTATTTTATCATTTTGCTCGTCTTTTGGTCTACGGTCCTTCGTCTTGAGCCGGGGGTCTATCGAAAACAGTCTCTCTACTCCCTCGGGGGTAGTGGTATGGACTACGTACATTTTAGTCTCCCCAGACCCCACTATGTGAAAATATACTGAGTTTGTTGTTGTTGTTGTTATTGTTGTTGTTGTATGTTTTTAATGTATTTAACTACTATTTCAACTATAAGTATCTCATTTCGCTAGTATGATATTTTATTAGTTTATCACCTGATTTAGTATAATTATTTATTACTTCATTTTTAACATAGCGTAGACATTTTATTAAAATATTCTTTAATTATCTTAAAATTATTTGAAATTTTTTAATTTTATTTATTTTGTGTCTTTCTTATCATCGGTTAGCTAAAAGCCGAAATATAAGATTCGTGAACCCAATAATAAGCAAATTCTATATTTTTCATAATTAATTTTCTAAATGGATAAAAATATATAGATTTAGATCATATAAAACGGTGTTTTTTATAAGAATACAACATCTAACAATGCCTAGTATCCGTAACTGTACAATGACCAAACCTTACTTGAGAAAGATAGTCACAACAAATATTATGTGTGAAAAATAGTAGCACAAAATACCCTTTTTTTAATTAGCTTTTTCTTACAATGTAATAATTTATTTTGTATGTGATAAGATAGAAATTTAATCGTGCATGAATATATAATCTTAAATTATGATAAATTGTTATCCTTCATTTTATTATACTTGAACTGCATTTTTAAAATCAAATCATCTTTAACTCAAATTAGTCATACACAATTTGAATTAAAGAAATCTAACATATACTATAACCAAGGAAAAACAATGTACTTCGGTAGATGTTTTAGTTAAATATGATTTGTACTATCTGTGAAGTTTCGTTTGTGTACTTCACTTTTAATTTTTTCGTAATGTATTATATTTTTGGACTAATTTTGGCTATAATGTAAATTCATATATACTTAATATAACGGAATTAGGAAAAGCATTCTATATTCTTTACAATTACTCCTCCTTCAAAATAAAATAGAAACGACTTTTCATTATATTGTTCATTTATATAATTTATCTAATTTAAAAAGTCATGTAAAATGAGAATTGCAATCATGATAAATTAAATCACTAAAATTGTGATTAACAATTGCAATCATTTGAGAAGTTATAATCAATTTCAATTAAAAAACAAAAACTCAAGATGATATGGTAATGAATTAATTCAAATTTAAAAAATAAAGTAAAACTAGATAATTTAGAAATTAGAACCCAATTGAAATACTGCTTACTTTTAGAGAGTAATTTGTGTGTGTGTTGGCTTTGTGCTTAGTGGGAGGAATACGAATTATGACTATTTGATTTTGGGGAGTTTGAGATTACGGTTGAAATTTTTATTTATTTATTTTGAATTTTTTTTTGATAAAGTAGGGTGTTTGTATAACTTGCAAAAGTGTTTTTTAAAAACAAAAAAAAAAAAGAAACAATTTTTCTTTTGTCGGTAAGAAGCAGATAATTGTTGTTTTTTTTTATATATATAGAAGTAGAAGCAAAAACAATTCTTTTATTTAAAAAATCGAAAATACAATTGATGACAATTAAAATAAAAATATTATAATAAATATTTAAAATAATTTTAATAGTAAAAGTCTATTAATACATGTCATTTTTCATAATTAGTCTCTCAAAAGCACTTTTCCTAAAAAGATTAATCAAATACAATCTATTTATCAACAACATTTTTTAAATTAATTAAAAAAACACAAATTACATTTTTTTAAAAGCATTTCTCTGAAAAGTTATTTTATAAAAGTTATTTTATAAAAGTTCTTCTCAAATAAGCAGGTTTCTCATAGATTTTTCTTTTAAAAAAAAAAATAAATTTCTGCGTTTGTTGTGTCAATTGATAATTTTAAATATATTTTTTTAATTTTAATTTTCTTTTAAACTTGTATGTTTCCTGTCAATTGACAGTTTTGTCAATTGATAGTGTTTAGTATTTTCAAATTTTCAATTTTACACTTGCACAAATTTTTTTTCAATTGACAGTTTTTAGTATTTTATAATTTTAATTTTAAACTTGCATATTTTATCATTTGAAATTTTTTAATATTTTAAAATTTTAATTTTAAGATGAATAATTTTTGTAAATTGACAATATTTAGTATTTGTAAATTACCTATTTTAAATTTGTATATTTTTAGTCAATCAGGAGTTTATAGTTTTTGTTATAGTCATTTTTCCTAAAAAAAATAATAATAATTAAAGAGACCTTAAAATCGAAATGGACCAAAGTATATTATAAACACCACAAATTTCAACGATTATTAACAAGTAAAAATTACATGTATAACGACATGTTTACTAATAATTACTAAAATTCTCATTTTTTTTCAAAATCTCCTAAAATCCAAACATTTGACCTCTGATAATACATGTTAATCACATTAGATACATAGTACAGATAGTAATAATTAACTAAATCAGCACGTTTTAAGGGATGTAACAGATAAGTTTGCATTAAATCAGCATTTAATCTAACTAATTAAGGTAAAAAATAAAATGAAATCCCACAATTTATGCTAATCAGAATATTACTCCATCACATTAAAACTAATAAACGCTTTTGTATTGTTTTTTTGAAATTAAAAAATCTTCATTCTTCTTATTCAGAGAAAACATACCAATTTTTTTTATTTGATTTTTCAATTTGAAATTGAGCATTCCTTCAATTACAATGCTAAAAGATCGGACAAGAATTTTTTTTTTATGGAAAGATTGGTGCTGTAATGTGTTTGGAAAGTCCATAAAAAAAGCTGCAGAAATTATTAGTTATAAATCTAATTCTACTTCTCTTATGCCTCTGTTGGATAGCAAGGGAAACAAGATCATTACTGATCGCAAACATAGTGATGTTAAGGTTGAGTAAATCTACAAGGACAAGTGTACTCTTATTTCGATTATGGCGCGATTTGCAATTGAGCATTCCTTCAATTACTATGCCAAAAGATCGGACAAGAAAAGGTATGTTATGTTTTTTATGTAGCTGGTGTTGTTAATTTTGTGTACGTTAATTTAATTTTATATATATTCAATGTTTGGTTATTTTAAAAAAAAAAATTTGTGTGTGTTTATGTTATTAGCGCCGAGATACATTTTGTTCTAAAAATGATACATTTTGCTCATCTTCTATCTTAGTTTATGAATTTATGTTTAATTATGTTTCTTGTTGTGTTTTAGTTTCACATATATAATAGAAATGTCCTAGATACATAGAAATGTCCTAGATACATGTTGTAAAATTTTCTAGATACATGTTGTACAAGTTTCACTTCGAGATACATTTTGTTATGAAAATGATACATTTTGTCCCTTCTTGTATCTCCGTTTATGAAGTTATGTTTAATTATATTTTTTGTTGTTTTTAGTCATGATGTTATGTTAATTTGGTCGAGATACATCTTTATGATAAAAGATACGTTTTGATCATCTTGTATCTAGGTGAATATATTGATGTCTAATTATGTATCTCGGTGAATATATTGATGTCTTATTATACAGTTTGAAAGTAACTCAAGGTTAAAAAGTTGAAGTTTTGTTTTCATTGATTCAGTTATGTCTTACGATGTCGTTCAGAGGATTATGTTTGGACATTTAAAATATCATCTCGGTAAGTTGTGTTACCACCTAAATACAAACGCCAACCTGGAAGGCCAAAGAAAAACAGGCACAAGAAATCAAGTGAAACAATGACATCGAGCAGTAATTGTTGCGGGAGATGTGGTTATGAAGGTTACAATAGGCGCACTTGCAATTTCTTTCCAAAGAAGGAGTGACAAATGTAGTTGACTAATGAATAATGTTGAATAGTTCCTTGGAATGTTGCTGGATTTTTTTTTCATTTTGTTCAACATTTTAGTTGATAAGATTCTTGTTTCTTTATGAAATTTAAAAAAAGACATTTACCGAAATAAATAGCATTCTTTGTTAATTTGTTATTTAGTTATATATGTTTTGATGGTGTATTTTTTCGTGACACATAAAGTAGAAATTTAGATATATTGAATTGACAATGTTATTATACATTCTATTAGTAGTTCTGTCATAGTGAACGATAGAAAATAGATACATTCTTATAGTATGTATCTCCATTAAATTTATAGATTCAATTTTAACAAATATGTATCGTTTGTAAAATATAATTTATCAATATTATTAAGATTTAGTAATATAAGTTCTGCTAGAATTTGTTATGCAGGTTATAGTCAAACATCTTTTTCCATTAATAAAAAGGGTTGTAGTTACATAAAAATGTAATAATTTGTTAGTTACTATGATTATATAGTAAAACAGTTTCCTTATAATAGATACATACAATTTGAGAAGATGTATCTCATATAAAGTTATAGATACAAGATCTAATAATTTGTTTCACATGTAAAATGTAATAGGTTAATATTTTTAAGACTTAGTTCTATTAAGTTATGATATAATTTGGTATGCATGTAAGAGACAACATGAATTATCTATAACAAAAAACTGTTATAGATACATACTACGACAATGTTGTGATGGTTAATACCTATATTGTAATATATATATTTTTATTTTAGATACATAAAATTATAAAATACAGTAAAACATGTATCCAATACAATGTTTGTATATTGCGTGGAAAAAATATCATAATGATAACATAAATATATCTTTATATTATTTAGCATTGCGTTAGAATGTTCATGCAAAATAGAAGTAATTATTCATTAAAAAAAATTAATGTATGCTTGTTTAAACGCTACTAACATCATCAAAGTTTATATCATCAACAATGTTTTTAATAGTCTACTAGCCAAAAATTAACAACTACTGAATATGCAAAACACGATCGATTTCTTTTGGTGTGAACTTCATCCTTGGCCTTGGTGGATCGTCATTCTCACTAAAGTATCTATTATCTGCTTTTATAGATTCGTACTTGCACAAAAGACTAGCATATCTCAGACGATGGTAGTGAGCATCAATTTCCTAAGATAGAATGTCTAATCCCTCACTCAGATACTCGGCATGTACAGCTATAAATACACCACAATCCCTGAATAAAAATTAGTAATTTAATTAGAAAATATAAAATTATAAGCTAATGAAACCACCTCAAAAAGTAATGTAATACGTACAAACTTTCACTTTCTTGTTGTGCTATATCAGATACATATTCCACTTGAAATGGATCATGTTCGGTCTTTCCCTTGTAGGATGTTAGTACAGTCCAGTTAGTTAGTACCTTTTGCTCAAAAAAGTTACTGTATTGAAGGTAAGTAGGAATCATTACAGCCAACTTTTCAATCTCACTTGTTTGTGTTCTTTTTCATGAAGAGTCCATTGAATCGTACACATAAATGCATCGATCCTTTAATGCAATGACTGTCAATATCCAGTGAAAGGCACTATCACAATTAATTGGGACAAAGACCTCCTCAACCAAATGCCAAGGCTGATCTGCGCATGGACTGAATCCCTTGATGGTGTTAATCAATGTCATCTCCATATCAGCAACCTCATCAATCTTTGCATATGCATATTGTGTGGCAAGCTCGTTGCCAGCATCAACATCATAGTAATTTACATATGCCTTATCGATGTACACTTTGAAAAAGTAATCTGTGGTAGTGTGTCTCTTGCTTGGAAAATTCTTGTTCTTGTACTTTTTCCTCAAGTAGTACATGATGACATCCAGATACTGTTCAAATTGCAAACAAATGAAATATATGTTACATCAGCCTATTGTAATCATTAAAACTGAAAGAGGTACCAATTAAATATTTTATGTATTTAATGTGATTAATGCAGGTAATAGACAATTGCTTCAGATAATGAACAAGACACATATTAATACAGAAAGATACATGTTTTGTTATTATGCATCTAATACAAATGGGGGCTAGTCTAGCTACTGTCTGATCATGTGCAGAATTTAGGATGCATGGGAGCTCCCCATCTAAGGATTTAAGATTAAATTAACTTTTACAAACAAATAATGTAAACATGTTTTTACATTATCAATGTATTTAACTTGTTATTATAACATACTTGTAACGTAATTCAATCCCTAAAAACAAAAAAAAATGAAAAAATTATTTGAGATATAACAAGTTTACTCTAAGACAGTACAATATGTATGAAAGCACTAAGAACATAATATATTAGATACAAGATTATACAAATGTATCTTTAATCTCTACAACATGTATTTCAACGTGAAAAAATGTATCCTGTGTAATTCTACTTTCAATACCACTTAAACAACACAAGAAACATATCAAAACATTTACAGTAACTCACAAATACAAGTTAATATAACATGTATCTTAGAAATAAAAACATGTATCTATTACATTTAGACTTCAAGTAAAATTGAACAAAACTAGATACAAATCAAAGCATTAATAATCACTCACATATACAAGTCCACTTAACATGTATCTATGTATTTATGAACTTGTATTTTGTTATATTAATTTCAATAAAAAAATAAAATACACAAGATACAAATAACTTAGCAACAAAAAAGCAGATAAACAATGAAATTCTAAACGTATCATGCAATCCAAAATATGTATCTCGGCCTAACATTCAATAGATCTGAACATGCAATTACCTTGGGAAGTTCATCTCTGAAAATTGCTTCGACAATTTTTCTTCTCTTGGCGGGAGCTTTACTTTCAGGACTGTTGGATCCCTTTTTCTTAGAACCACTTTTTTTTTCTTATCCTTAGAATGCTTTTGCCACAACTTCTTCATAATTTGGGGATCGTTTCTATGTTTTAATCTATTTTCATCAAAGTCAACAAATTCATAATCAAAACTTCCGAAAATGAAGTTAACAACTTCATGAGATTCTTTGATACTTTCTAATTGAGAAGCCCCAAGACTAAAGGAAGGTCCCAAATCACTATTCATAATGACAATTCAAATAATGAAACCTAAAAAACAATTAATCGAAGAGATTGCTTAACCAAATCACCCAAAGTTTACTCTGTAAACTTAGGCGCAAAATAATTTTTTTGAAAAAAAAAATGTAAAAACAATTAGAAGAAATTGAAGCGGATTTTACGAAGGAAAATTACCTTGCTTCAAATTTTGAATTGAATGAAGAAGTTGGATAGAAACCGCTCCACAAATTATGGCATACAAAGAGGGAGAAGTGGGTTATTTTTGGTAAAGAATCTTATTTGTAGTTGGGTGTTTTAACTTGTATCTCAACTTTACCAAAAATTATGAAATATTGGGATTTAAGTAATTTTTTAAAAGTGGGGGAATTTTTAGAAGTTTAGAAACTTATGTTGTGTATTTAGATAATTTTTCCTATTAACAATCACCATCCAATTTCATTTCATAAAATGAAGTACTGAATCCACCAAAAAATTACATGGATCCAACTTTTCGATAAATAAATCACGGCATACTTTATTTAGTGAGAATGGAAAGTTAAGTGGTAGTGATTTAAGAATTTGAAAATGTGGTAGTGTATTGAGAAGTTGATTATCCTTTTCTTTTAATTAATTTATTTAAAAGTAAGATTTCCATATATTTTAGTTGATACTAAATCGCTTTTTTTTTCCTTTAATTTTAGGGTGAAAATAATTTTTACCCCCAACTTTGATTAAAAAATCAAATTTCCCTCTTAACATTGAATAATAATCATACTCCCCCTTTATCTCATATAATGTCCATCTTGTCCTTGTAATTTTAATCTTATATTTATGTAATATCTTTTTATATTATATGTAAAGAATATTTTTTTAACATGGATATTTGTAGCATTTTATTTAAGTTTATTAACTTTATAAACAAATAATACTTTTTATAAATTTATCACAAAATTTAATGTAATTTTTTAAGATCGTTATTTTAGTATTATATGTATTAAAGAGTTGTTTGGTGTGAAGTATAATAATAATAATTTAGAGAAAAAGTTCATTCTTATTTATCCTGCATTTAATTAGATGTATTAGATAGTCTCAAAATTGTTTGTCACACCATTTATACCATAGTAATGAGATAAATTATCACTCATACATATTAGTACAACTTATTTTGTAATAACTAATCCCGGAATAACTTGTTTCCAAACAACTCACCCCTAAGTGTGTATATATACATATGTATATACATGCATGTGCGTATATTTTCGTGTTTTATCACCCTCTTACTAAATTCGTTTCCTATTACTTAACTTTTTATTGATATAACACAATCCTTAAGAAAATTTTACTTAGAGATATATTTTGCTAAATTAACCTTATAATTAATGATAATTTAAAACTTTAAATTTGTCTATACTATTACTTTATATAGTTATTTAGCACTAAAGGATAGATAATACAATTCTCTTGATTTCACAAATTGAGCAGATAAATTAAAACATCTATTTTTAGTATGAGAATCAAGTGATAAGAAACGATATTATCTATTGTCTATATCAGTAAATAAGTTGTGATTGTCATTAATAGAGTATTACATATTTTATAATTTATATAAATAAATATAATCTTTATAATTTGAACTTATTTTTATTCGAGAAAAACATCTAGTACCCCCGAATTATGACCAAATTTGCTACAACACACGTCAACTTCACGGGGGTCCTATTACCCCTTAAACTAAATTTTAGCGTATTTTTGTCAATCTTTTTAGCTAACGTAATACCTTTTGTCAATCATTTTAGATGGAGTGACACCTTTGATGTGGGCTCCATTTTATGTAATAAAGGTGCCATATTAGCACAAAAAAATGATAAAAATACGCTAAATTTGAGTTCAGGGGATAATAGGACTCCTGTGAAGTTGGAGTGTGTAATAACAACTTTGACCATTGTTCGGGGTGGTACTAGAGGCTTATCTCTTTCATTTATTGTTTGTATTTTCTACATTGAAATATGTTTATAAAATTAGTATTACTTATTATTTTCACTTGTAAAATAAATATTATAGTTTATTAATAAAACTATTTTTCTTATTATGCTAATTTACTTCATAAAGATCATCATTAGCTTATATACTTAGTTAGTATTTCTTACTTTTTTTTCCTAGAAGATAATGTTTATGTTTTTATGAAAATTTTGTTATATGAATAATGTTTATGTTTTTATGAAAACTTTGTTATATGATTTTTTTTTAAAAATGAAAATATGATGATTTTAAAGAAGTTAAAAAAAGAATAAAAAATTGATGATAAAGGGTAAAATAAGAATTTTAAAAAGTCAATTAGGATAAAGGGAGAGTATGATTATTGTTCAAAGTTGAGGAGAGATTTTGATTTTTAAGACAAAGTTGGGGAGGGAAAATGATTTTTACCCTTAATTTTATTGTTAAAAAAAAAAAAATCCTATTTTAGTTGGTTAGTAATTCAGTTTTTTTGACATTTTGAATTCTTTCTGGTTATTCAATCTGTAATATTGTACTGCAATTTTGTGGTTTTATTGGAACATATCAATTTAAATGATTTAAAATTTAAAATAGAATAACAATATCTACTTTTTAAAAAAAAGATCAAAAAATAAAAAATAAAAAACTACCCATTTCTCTCCACCAAGTATTCACGATTTTCATATTTACTAGTTTAGGTGTACGCGTCTCGCGCGTGTAACACGATTTTCATATTTACTAGTTTAGGTGTACGCGCCTCGCTCGTGTACCTCACTTTATTAAGTTCAAACGTTACACTAAATAGGATATTTATTTAAATAATAAAGATGATGAATATAATAATTAAATTCAACATCTTTTGGAGAATTTATTTAATTAAACTTAATCTTTATAAAAAAAAATTATCGAAGTCGATCGACATTCATCTACCACCTGTAAACTACAACAAAATAATACGATGAGATATCAAAATAATATAATTAAATCTAATCTTTACACAAAAATTTTCTCAAAGTCGTCTGACACTCATCTACCACCTGTAACTATAAAAAAATAATACGAAATAGAGATATCATAACAGTACAACTAAACTTAATTTGTACATAAAAAAATTCTCAAAACAAAGATAATACAATACAATTAAAAAAATTCTCAAAACAAAGATATAAATACAATACAATTAAATCTAACTTTTATCTAAAAAATTCCTCAAAGCCGACTGACAGTCATCTACTACCTGTAAATTACAACAAAATAATAAAATAGTAATCACAAAGTTTCAATTTTGATGAAGATAATTCTTTGTCTGAGCAAAAATTTTGATCCTAAAAAATGACTTGAATGAAAACAAAGAAGATATATATATACACACACGTTGAATTCTATTATGATGACAAAAACAGTGAAGAAGTTAAGGGTTAGAAAATTAAGCATCCATCAATCTAGACATGCAACCGAATCAAGTTAGATGAGCATCAATCATATTTTTTCAATAAGTAAATCGATTTCTTCGATAATTTAATGTGCATCTCAATATTTATAGAAGTATTACTTTAATAGAGTCATATTTTAGGAGTATTTTTTGTATCATATTTTAGGAGTATTTTTCTAATTGACAACAAAAAAAAATATTAATTAATTTTCTTTTCATATATTTTAACAGTCTCATTTATTTTAGGAGTTTAGTTAATATAACAAAAATAATTAAATTATAAATTAAAAAATAGTAAAAAGACAATTTTCATCTTATAACGAAGTACAAAAAGTGTAAATCACTAGTAATTCTTTTAGTTATTAATTCTCTTAATATCTCATACCATAATGCAGAACTCTTTAATTTTAAATCTTGTAAAAATATTTAATTTAGAATTTATGAAAAATATATTATCAAATAATAACAAAAAATAAAAAAAGCAAAAGCGGAAACAAAAAATTATTTTTTATGACAACAATATCCTTATCACATATACACACAAATATATATATATATATATATATATATATATATATATATATATATATTAAGTTTAATTAATGTTTGATTTTTAAATTTTACATTTCATATTCACGTCATAATTCTTTATGATTCATATATTGTTATTTTATTTTCCTTCACTTTCTTTAAATAAATTTAAAAATATCATTGATAATAATGACTAAAGGATATATAATTTTTTATTATTTATTATTAATGATAACAATTGAAAGATAAATCAGGTTACAAGATTGTATTTTGACAACACATGTAATTTTTTCTTGAATATTTAATTTTAAATTAATAATTCATGAAAAATGACATATTTGTTACAATGTAGTGCGTGTATATATATATATATATATATATGAATATGATGATTGCTTATTCGGAGTAAATTTTGACACAGTTAAAATATATTTTTTAAAAAAGATAACAAATAACAGATTCAATTTTATTTGAAATATTTGTTATCATGTAGTATACATATATAAATGTGGTTACTTAGTTTTAGAATTGACACAGTAAAAATATATCCAAAAGAAAACATAATAAATAACAGATATAAAAAAAAATTAATTAAAAATATTATAATAGATATTTAAAATAAATTTTCTCTATGAATTGATTTTAGTAATAAAGATCTATTGATAGATGTCTTTTTTGGTCATTTGTCTCAAAAAAGTACTTATTCAAAAAGATTACTCAAACACAATTTGCTTATCAAAAACACTTTTCAAATTATTTTACCAAACATAATTTTTTTTT
>NC_061121.1:45510891-45559812 GCF_002878395.1 Capsicum annuum
AGAGAAAAATTAAAAATATTCTTATCTATAATCAAAGCAGATTTTTCTTTTTTGAAATGAATTGATAGTTTATATTTTTGTGAGAGCATTTTTTTAAAATATTATTAGTATTAAGTCAAAACAGAGAAAAAAAGTAACTTTAATTTTCAGGAAAATATTATATTTTGAAACCTAACAAATGACGTAAGCTCCTAGTAGTTTACAATTCAAAGTAATAACCATATCTATGTTTAAACAAATTTCAGAATTTAAATTTTAATAAAACTACAAAAAAATTAAATAAATATCAAACTTTAAATTTGTAAGAAGCTGTAGGAATAAAAGACAAATTATAAATTATTAAAAAATTTATAAAAATATTTTAAAAGCTGTTAATAGAAAACAATAACTAATTCTTACCTAATAATTAATTTATCCTAAAATCTAACACATGTCATGTTTATATACTGTCACTTGGCAACAATCTAAGCAAGACTTTCTTGTTATTTAGTATATATAGATTTTATAGTTCACACTTGTATTTATGTTTTATAGTTCACACCACCTTTTACATTTATATCATTCACACTTGTATTTAAAAAATTATCTTGTATTTTATAGTTGACTGCATATTGTATTGGTATTTTGTGGTTTAATTTGTATTTGTATCCTCTTTCATCGATGCACTTGTATTTTAAAGAAATATTTTTTATTTTTCATTTTTAGGTTGACTGCATATTGTATTTGTATTTGTAGTTTCATTTATTTGTATTTGAATTTATAGTTGACTACATCATTATATTTTTAAACAAGTGAATAAGAATCGCTATTTTTCTTTTTATGTACACTTTATTTATATTCATTGATAAAAATTATATTTTATTGATATAAATTGAAGAATACAAATACAAACGATAATTTATACAAATACAAATGTTACATTTGTATCAAATGATATACGTTTATACAACTTGAATTATACATATACAAGTGATACATGTTTATATACAAATACAAATGATAATTTGATATACTAATATTAATGATAGATTTATATTAAATGATACATTGCATATATGTTTGTATATTTTAGATTCAAGCAAATACAATTAATATATATACTTGTTTGTATATAAATACAAATAATAAATTGTACATATTTACAACTAAACTATTTAAATTCAAATAATATTTTTTAAAAAAATATATAGTTATATACAAATAAATATAAAAAATATATAAATATAAAATACAACAACCAAAAAAGAGAACGAGAAAAAGACAAAAAAAATAAAACAAAAAAGGAAAAAAGAAAAAATTGAAAAACAAGAAAAAATGTAACAATAAAGAAAAAAAACAAAGCAAAGAAAGAAAAAAAAGAAACGATAAAAAATTGGAAAAAAAAAAAACGAAGGCAAAAACAGAAAAAGAAAACAAGAAGAGAGAGAAAAATGGATTTTTTTTTTTAATCATTCAAATTTATTTTGAGTTTTGAAACTCATTAGAAAACCTTCATATTTTTAGAAATAGAATGTTTAATTAGTCTTTAATTGATTGGGTGAACGTGATTTAAGAAAATTGAATTTTTTTTTTGCCTTTTAAACTCAAATTGTTATCTAAAATTTAGACAATCAATTATATTTGTATATGTATTTGATGTTGTCTTACGTGTCAAATACATATATATGTTGGTATTTAGATAATTAGCAAAAGATTGCTAAGTGTCTTTCAATTAATAGATCTAATTTGCTATTTTTGAAAATTTTCCTATATAAATCCTCTTGCATACTGCTTCTAGGTCCAACAATAATGTTAGTGCTGATATACGCCCATATGAATAGCTTGGACGATTCATCTCGTTGTTTTAGTTGTCCCGTTTTGACAGCAAACGAATAATAAATAATTTTTGTGTCATGAGAAAAATAATGTATAACTGTTCAACCTCAAATTGACAAGATATGTAAGATAAATCTGACTTTGATATATGAATTTAGATTATATATTAATGATTGCAATTGAGCTTTATTAATGATAATCCAATCTTTTTTTAATAATACATCAACTTAATAAACTAGCAACATGATAACACACGACAGTAATTGAGATATATTATTGAACTCTATCAAATTAATGACACTTAGCATGACATGCTATCGGAGAAACATAGCCGCATGTGGCTGGTTTGTCCAAAGTGCAACACCATTCGGGCGGTGAGCCAGGACTCAAAAGTGGGATGCATATTTCTGTTGCAAGATTTGCATCAACTCTGCTACTTTCATCACCTATATATTCGTGAAACAACGAAGCATATCAATTATTTAAATAACTTATACTCTGATAATGTGAGTTTTCTTTATACTATTAATTTACTATAAATAACAATATATAATCACCCGTAAAAAGAGAACTTATTATCAGCATGAAAAACTAACACATGTTACCTTATAACAAGACCGACCTATATAAATTCATTACCTATATAAATTCATCATCTTACAAAAATTTCAATTAAATTTTCTTTTGAAATTCGCTCATCTAAAACATTTTCAAAAACTTCCCAATCTCATTTTTTTATTGGAAATCCTCATTTCTAGTGGCGAATCCATAATATAGTTATAAGTTTGTGCAATGAAAAATCAAATCTATTCATATTGTTCATTTTTTGTAATGTACATAATGATAATTAAATAATATAAATATAAAAGGAGTAAATATGGACATACAATGATGGAGAGGCAACCTAGAAAAAAAAATCACGCAAAACAACAAAATTGACTGAATGACGAATTGGGTGGAGGCCATTGAAGATATATGATATGATGCTCAAATGTTTTTTTTTTTTTTTGGTGAAGATGCTCAAATGTTAAAAGAGAGTAAGAAATACTTATTAATTCTCCCATATATATAGTCCTATGAAAATACTTGATTTTGGTAACTAACACAAACTAATCATTTATTTTCCACGTTTTATTTTCTAATTTTCAAAATATAAGTATACATTGTTAAAAATCTCAACTACTTACCTTTTTCATATTTGATATGGTAATTAAATTATTAATTTACTTTTTATTAACTAACTATTTATCTAAACAAAATGGCTACTACATTTACAATATATAGCTATAGTTTTAAAATATTTCTAAATGCACCAACCTTACCCATTAATGAAAAGTTGCTAATTATTTCCTTTCCCTTTTTGTTTGCATAAGATACTCCACATATTAATCAGTTAACTCTAACTCACTCACCAAATCTTACTTTTCTTAATTTGCTCCTTTTCTCTCTTCGCATTATAGTTGTCAACAAAATAGCGAATGTGCAAATTAATTAATTTCCTAGGCTAATTTACAGGACAACTACATGATTTAACAATCATAAATTCCTAATTATCAAATTTAACCTAAGTTTTGATTAATTATAATTCATAGTCTCTCTTGCCAATTAAATACAATTCACAGCATCTCTCATTTATTTTCTTTCTTTCTCCATCTTTTCTTTCTGTTCCATTCCCAGTTTTCTCTTTTTTTTTCTTTTCTTTTCCTTTTTTAGTTGTTTTTTCTTTCTTTCCTTTTTTCTTTTTATTTTTCTCGCATTCTGTTATATATTTTTTTCTTTCTCTTGTTTATCTTTTTTTTTTTCATCTAATTCTTTTGTGTTTTTATTTCTTTTTTCTTTGCTGTATTTTTTTGTATTTTATTTTTTCTCTTTTCGTTTTTGTTTTTCCTTTTTGTCATTTTTTCTCCTTATTTTCTTGTTGTATTATATTTTTTTTCTCTCTCATTTTTAGTTGTTGTATTTTATATTTTATATATTTTTATAATTTATACTTATTTGTACCAGATTATATAATTCAAATAAATTTATTATTTGTATTGGAATAGTTTAATCGTGAATATAATTTATCATTTGTATTTGTATACAAATAAATATATGAAAAAATTATATTTATTCGAGTCTAAAATATATAAATATGTAATGTGTCGTTCAATACAAATGTATCGTTAACATTTGTAAGTCAAATTTATCATTTGTATTTGGATATAAACAAGTATCATTAGTATGTGTATGGTTCGATTTGTATAAACATGTATAATTTGATACAAATGTATTATTTGTATTTGTACAATATAACATTTATATTTGTATAATTTATCATTTGTGTTTGTATTAATAAAATACAATTCATATCAATGAATATAAAACAACTATTCGTAAAATCAAAAGTAAAAACTTATCTTTACTTGGAGCTCTCTAGAAATGCTCTCAGCGCAGTTAGATAAACATACGCCGAACTTGACAACCATGGCTAGAGGGCGAGGAAGAGGATGGGGGAGAGGTCGAGGAAGGCCCCCAAAGACGATAATCACTTCATTTGGTAGTTCTACTACTACTAGGCAACAAATCCCACTGAAAACTGAGCTGATAACACCATCACTAGGAATAGAGATAATGGAGCAGAGAACAGATGATAGGAATGGCTCCATAACAACAGCAAAAAAGCTCCAATTAAGTGACACACCACCGACTTACAGTAAAACTGATGAACCTGAGCCTTCTACAAAAGAGTACTATGCTAGTGCTAACAGAGCGCCGACACGAGCTGATGAACAACAGAACACTGAAGAGATAACTCCAAATCTAGCAGAGGAGGAACGCAAGAGGAAAGAGAAGGGGAAAGTTGCCGCTAAAATATAGGTGAATCTGTTTGAGAAGAATAGATCTGCAGTGTCACACCCCATTTTCCTTGGTGAAAGCAGGATTCGACATGACCACTTTTTTTGGGTTTTTTTTGAGATAGAGTGTGAAGAGTTGCCACGTAAGAATTAAGGTGCGTTAGGGCACCGGCCTAGGCTACTACGAACTTATTTTGTTGTTTTATCTTAGTTCATCAGAGATTTGGGTGAGGGTTCAAATTACCTTAAAAGGAAGGTGTTAGGCACTTTTTGAGATCTACAAAGGTGGTTCCGACCGAATTCATATTTTATGCGAGGATTCTACGTGATCAAATATAGGTCTCATGTTTTGTTAACTTAAATGTTAACTAAGTGATAAAGTAATTAAGAAGCAAACATGTCATTTTTGTTATTTCTAATTGTTGATTATCTAAGTGATAAAATCAGTAAGACATATAATAAGACAAGCGAGGAGAAAGAAATGACATAATTTACAACAAATTGGGTTGCTTATATGATAAACTAACTACCCCAAATAAACAAGCATATAAAGTAAACAAAAGAATAAAAAGAATACGTCAAGTCAAACAGAGAAAGGTTTTTGGTCTCATTCGAATCAGAACCCCAATTTGTTTAATCATTATCCGACCCACTGGCCAAACTCTTAGACAAGTCATATGCCTTACCTTTAATATCTGTTGGAGATCATCATTTCCGAATGACTACCCATCCCACCCCACCTAGGCTGGTTGTTGACTCTAAAAGCATTCTAAAACAAGGATAAAACTAGCGTCTTTAGTAGTTCCTATCATCCCGCCTATCGTCCAAGAGGCATTAGACTTTGCTATTCTGATTTTGTGGTCTAGATGAAATAAAGTTATGTTGCCTAGGACTCGAAATCCATAACAAGTAGGACGCCACGTAGCACATAATTATCCTAAGTTAGCCTCTTGATTAATTAAAGTTGATTAGTGTGATTAACATGCAAAGACAAATAATGAGTTTGTTTTGACGTCATTAACCTATAGGCATGATATCCAAGTGTTCAACAATTATTTTAAAAAAAATAATTGTCACAACATGTAAACAATGTGGTAAAAGTTTCATTGAGAATAAAAAGGCATACCAAAGTCAAGCAAACGTGAAAGAATAAAAATATTAATTTACTATGTATAGGATAGTTAAGCATGATGCCTAAGTGTTAAACAGTTGTTAATATGACGAAATGTAATTGTTGAATCATTTTTAACATGTGTTATAAAATTGTTACAAAGGCATGTCAAAATTACGTAAGTATGCTGCTGGCGAGTTAAATCAATTTTAACAGAAAGAAAATAAGTTCAACATGTTGGGAATTAAGGAGTGCACTAAAAATGGTACTGGAAAATGTATTAATACATTGATTAGCATGCAAGGGGATTAATTGTGAAAATATTCTTTAAACATAAACAATTAGTTGAGTACTGAAAATTCAATTTTGCATTATTTTAAAGGTACGACAAGCAAAACTTGGTTAATGGAAGTGTTTTGAAGGAAAAAACGTGTAGTATCTGGAAGTTGTTTAAATAGGCTAAAAAAAAGAGGATTCAACAGCTAAGTTTTGTTTGGACAGCCTTAAGAACGGAATTTAATGACTAAAAATTATTTAAACAGATTGAAAAATATTTAATTGTTGAAATTCATTTTAATGTGTTAAAAAAATAATTTTGTTGATGTTTAAAAGGCATGCGAAAGTTAGAACTTACCACGATATCCAAAAAATCAAACATGTCGAGATTAATTATGGCACTTATAAGTGGTCCGAAAAGCATGCTTTCTAAGCAACAAGTAATTTAATTAACGAATCTTAAATTATGTTGGCCTAAGGAATTCACGTAGCACATGAATCACATAATCCCTACCCCAAGCAGTCCCATAAATCTTGTTATACAATTATTTCTAGAAGTTATTACAACACGATGAATAAAAATAACTCACTAAATAAAGAAAAAGGAATGGACAACCCCCTTCCCAATATTCCGGTGATTCTTCAAATTTCTGAAATTGTCTATTTACACCTGTGAGACAATGTATAATAGCAGTACAAGTAAAAATACAACATAACACAGACATAGCAAACAAACAGTGAATAATTTCCATAGACATGTTTACTAGCATCATCACATAAAGTGTAAAGAAAAATTGCATTGACAGTTGCCGATAACAAGTAATAATAATAAGAAAACCAAGAAGCACAAAATCCACGTACGAATTGCCGCAGAACAGTCAAGATCAATACTTCGAAAAATAAGTTCGAAAGATAAATAAAGTAAAATTGTTTCTTGTTTGCTTAAAGCTTTTGTGCGTGTAAATTGTAAGCTCCTTAAAGAAATGAAAAAGGGATTGTTTATATAGCAAAAAGGAGTAGTGGAATAAAAAAGAAAGATAAAAATTCCCATCAATCAGCAACCAAAACAGAAATGAAAAAGAGTTATATTTACAATCAATCACAATATTAATGTCCTTAATCAAATAAAATAAAATCAATCCAGAGTCAAATTATCATAAATAGATAAGTAGAAAGATACTAATTTAAAGGAGAATAAATAATAATAATAATAATAATAATAAAACTTGTATTATCATTAATATTTACCATATATGTTAAAAATTGATTGACGAACCGTTAGGCACAGTAATCAAATTAAATCAATTCTGTAGTATCAATCAGAGTAAAACGAAATAAGCACAATCAAACACATCTTACATAAACACTGATTCAAATTTCTGATAATATCAACTAAATCAAAACATAATCCAAGCATAATATCCTCAATAACAAGTAGGCATCAGTAATCATATTGAACATCACAAAAAGAAAATTGGGGGAAATTCTCACGTAGGACAACGTGGATAATTAATCAAACACACATATAAAAAAATGGGTTTTGACAAAAATGCTTAACCAAAGTAATCTCAAAACACGAAAATCTGTCACATTAGCAAGTAAAAGAGGCTTTTGAGACTAAATAAATAAAATATGAAGTAAAGGTCTTGCCAGTTTTTCGGCATGGTCGACGGCGAGGGATTGAGAGGAGAGACGGAGAGAGAGAATGGAGAGAAATTTGTGCGGCTGTTCTGAAAAAATGAATTAGGTTTAGGATTTCGATTGTTGTTTAAAATGGAAAATAAAAGAGATTTGATCTCAGTCGTTAGATCAATCTTGATCAACGACTGAGATTTTAGATCTTGTGGAATTTAAAAGTGTGGCTAGAATTATGATAAATTGACTGATAGGCGAAAATTGTCATAACGTAAATAATGTGGCTAGAATTGTCATCAATTAAATATAAATTGGTTATAAATTAAATATGTAGACAATGAAATGGAATTGACCGCTACAATAATAATAATAATAATAATACTAATACTAATACTAATACTAATACTAATAATAATAATAAAAAAAAAAAAAAAGGAAAAGCTACCGCTATGCACGGTGTCTGGGGAAGGACTCTACCACAAGGGTGTATCGTACGCAGTATTACCTTGCATTTCTGCTAGAGGCTGTTTCTAAAGATTGAACCTATGACCTCTTGGTCACATGACAACAACTTTACCAGTTACTCCAAGGCTCCCCTTCATAATAACAATGCTAATAAATAATAATAATAATAATAATATATAATAATAATAATAATAAATAATAAATAATAATAAATAATATTTAATAATAATAATAATATATAATAATAAATAATAATAGATAATATAAATAATTACGCAACACTAGACAATGTATTTGCAAAATATGAGTGTGCATAATTACCTAAAAAATAAAATAAAATATCGTATTTGAGTTAAAAATTAGAAAAATGATACTAAAAGATAATAAAATAATTTATGCATTTTCTAAATTGTGAATGAGACTCATCAATATGTATCTAATGTAAGAATAATGTGTAAAATATTAATAATTAAAATTAAATCATTTTAATAAAATAGCAACCTAAAAATAATATCGAAGGGGGAGGGGGAGGGTCAAAATTGGGTGTCAACAGCTGGCCCTTCGTTGCTTGAGAATGATAAGAGAATTGTCAAGCAACGAAAGTTGATGTAGTAGCCAATTTTGTCCGACCGAGGAGGATTCGTTGGAGTTAAAGCGACAAGAGGTGCTTTTAAAAATAGTGTGGCCGAGACTTCAATTTTAAGTCGCTACATATCTCTGGTTTTACGAGAATCAGGCCGTTTGTAGTTTCAGATTTAGGAATGAACAATATTCCTAAAGAATGTTAATGATAAAGAATAGGGGCATTAACAACGGTATCGCGAGTCAGTGAGACGGTAATGAATAGGATTTGGAATAATGACGTATGGAGAAGCCTGAAAATATTGAGGTAGGTGTGTTTTAGGATTAGTTTAGGCGATGAATGCATAAATGGGGTAATACTCTGAAAACAGAAACGAAAATTGTCTCTATTTGTTATTCCTTCTTTATTACATGTGTCTTTACATCGTACTAAATAACAAAAGTTAGGCATATAAGAAATAAACAATTGATAAACCTAAAGTCAATGTGGAAATAAAGAAAGCGTATCTGCTGTATTGTTGAATCAGCTGTTTGACTTCTTAATATGACGTTGGATCAGCTGTTTGGCTTCTCGATATGACTTTGGATCGGATGTTGAACCTCTTGATATATCATTGGATCAGCTGTTTGGCTTCTCGATATGACATTGGATCGGATGTTGAACCTCTCGATGTATTATTGGATCAGCTGTTTGGATCCTCGATATAATGTTAGATCGAATATTAAACCTCTCGATGTATCATTGGATCAACTATTTGGCTTCTCGATATGACGTTGGATTGGTTGTTGAACCTCTCGATGTATCATTGGATCAGTTGTTTGGCTTCTCGATATGATGTTGGATCGGATGTGTACCTGTTGGTCCTGTCACTTTCAGCTCAACTGGATAAAATGGTTAGTACGGATACATATATGTATGTAGAAGAGGCTGAACAATGTAGTGAAAATAACCATAACGATAAAGATAAGATAAGAAAGCGTATCTGTTGTATTGCTGGGTCAATTATGAAGTCTTTCGTCATGATGTTGGATTAGTTATTGTGCCCCCTCCTGATGGAGTGATTTCTGTCATTTGTACCTATTGATCCTATACTCAAAGAAAAATTATGAGTTTGTAAAAGAGGAGGTTGATTTGTGACTCTACCTCGATTGGAGTGTCTTCTTCTTGATGTCGTCGTCTAGTTGAATACGAGTAAGGTTTCAAGAACCTAACATTGTTGATTAAGGTTCTACAGAAACCCAAGAAATAAGGTTTTACAGGAACCCAAGATTGTTGAATAAGGTTCTACAGGAACCCAGGATTATTTAATAAGGTTCTACAAGAACCCAATATTGTTGAATAAGGTTCCATAAAAATCCAACATTATTGAATAAGGTTCTACAGGAACCCAAGATTATTTAATTAAGGTTCTTTAGGAACCCAAGATTGTTTATTAAGGTTCTGCAGGAATCCAAGATTGTTGAATAAGGTTCTACAGGAACCCAAGATTGTTTAATAAGGTTCTACAAGAACCTAAGATTGTTGAATAAGGTTCTACAAGAACCCAAGATTATTGAGTAAGGTTCTAAAGAGATCTAAGATTATTGAATAAGGTTCTACAGGAACTCAAGATTGTTGAATAAGGTTCTACAAGAACCGGAGATTGTTTAATAAGGTTCAACAGGAACCCAAGATTATTGAATAAGGTTCTACAGAAACCCAATATGGTGATTAAGGTTCTACAGGAACTCCATATTATTTGATAAGGTTCTATAGGAACCCAGTATTATGGATAAGGTTCTACAGGAACAAAATATTATAAATACGGTTCTACAAAAATCCAATATTATTTGATAAGGTTTTACAGGAACCCAATATTATGATTAAAGTTCTACAAGAATCCAATATTATGTATAAAATTCTACAGAAACCCAATATTGTGATTAAGGTTTTACAGAAACCTAATATTATTGAATAAGGTTCTACAAAAACCCAAGATTATTCGATTAAGGTTCTATAGGAACCCAAGATTGTTCAATTAATGTTCTACAAGACCCAAGATTGTGATAAGATAATATCAGATTAAATATCATCAAAGTTAAAAGATAGAACAACTCAGTTCATTTTCCTTATTTGGAATGTAATCCTAGCCTCTTTGATGATATCACAGCGTTATTGTTGCATTTAGTACCTGTTGTCTGTACTTAAAGAAAAATTATTAGTCGAAAAAAAAGAATGTGGATTTGTACCATGCCTGAATCAACTCATTGGTCGTTGTTTTTTACTCCATGAACCATTGGAATTTGTACTCCATTATGATGAAATTTTCAAGGAATTCTCAAAAATTTCTTCCCCAGTTTAGTATGTAAAGTGCCTTTCTCACATCATTGTGAATGAATGTATTGTTTAATCGTGAAATTTTTGAGGTTTTCTTGAAACCTCAAAAATTCTGCCCCAGTTTTTATCTTTGGAGTCTTATATTCCTGTGCCACTCAAGGAAAATATTAGTCTAAGAGAAATGGTTGTCCTAAATTTGAATATCATAACCTTAATTGTAATCTGCCTTTATATGCTCAAGAGTTGGGTTAATTAGCTTGGTGATTTGGAAGTGTAGGAATGTGAAAGAGAGGGGCAAAAATGTTTTATTTAGATAAAAACCGGACCCAAAATGGGCTGCCTATGTATCCAAATGGAAGTCAGGTCGAACGTAGTTCATGAGTACAAAGAAATGTAGAGAAAACAAGAAAATATTGCTAGCTATAAGGTGAGTAAAATAGTGACGTAAAATAGAAACGTCAATTCATGTGATGCGTTTTATGTTTCTTTCGTGAACGTCTTGGATCTTGTTGGACAGAGTAGGAGTGGATCTGACAAGCCTTGTTTCGAGGACCAAAATCAGCGTGGATCTCATTATATCGATAACCTTGTGTTTGAGGTATGGAAGGTGATAAATCCTCTTCCTCTTCCTTAGGTGGATTCTTCGGTTCACATTCTAATTTCTTTCCAATTAAAATTAAACTCTCAAAGTTGTGATTGACCAGGAAGAACATTTTTTGAAAGTATATTTCGTTTAGTGTCTTGAGGAAAATTTGGATCAATTCCCCCTCAGGTACAGAAGGACGTATTTTGGAAGCCTCTAACTCCATTGAGTTGCATATTTCTCAAAAGATTCATAGGTCGCTCTCTTCATCTCGAGCGATTCTCGCATTGTCCGACCAGTATTGATGTTAAACTTGTATTGCCTCTCAAAATCTTGAGCCAATTCTACCCAATTATTTCATTTCTCTAAGTTTTGTTGGGCGAGCCATGTGAGTGCCATTCCTGACAAACTCTGAATAAACAATCTCACAAGGAGAGGCTCATTGTGCCCTATGCCAATTAGTCTGCCATAATAGTTCTTTAGCTATTTGATTGGATCTCCATACCCATCGAATGTGTTGAATTTGGGGACTTTGTATCCTGGAGGTAAATCAATCCACGGTTGTATTCATAATTTCTCAGACCTCAAGTCGTAGATACCCCTAGAATGCAGTTCCTCATTCATCCTTCTTTATAAGTAACAAAGCCTTCGCCAACGTTCATCTGATTTGATTCTTTCACTTTCAGAAGTGTCATGTGCAAACGAGAATTTCTGAGAAGGGGTGTGGGTAAGGCGAGGATAAGGAGTCATAGTATTTTGCCTTGGGCAATGAGAAGGAGGACTGACAATTTTTCGAATATTGAGCATATTTGTCATGTTGCAGATTGTTACTTGAGTTTGATGTTCAAATTATAGACAACCTTAAAATAAGATATGTAAGGCACACAAAAATTACCACATAACACATAAGTTCGAAACATAATAAATATAAAACAAAAGGTATTCAAGGATGAAGACTAAGATTTAGTATGTGATATAGGCGTAAAGATTTGATCTCCTAGCGCACGAAACATGAAGTGATAGAACATAATATCAAATTTGCAATTGTGATTGCAAGAAGATAAGAAAGTTAGGAATGAGTAAGGTCGACTTTTGTTGAACCTCAGATTTGTTGATTCAAAACATCCATTATAAATGATATTGTTGATTCATCCAACTCCATTTAGAAAGGGATAAAATGGGGAAAAATAAGATTTTATTATGATGAGACTGAACTCATTAAATGAATGCTTACGTATCCCTCATATGGGGAATCGGGTCGACCGTAGTTCAAATTACACAAGCAGGGAAGACATAAAAAAAGAAACTGCCAATCTTAAAACTTGAATGAATTCTAAATTCTTGAGTTCTGGGTCAGAGAATCAACATGATATACTCTACACCAATGTCGAACCCATACAAGTCAAGCCTAATAAATCAATCATCCTCACGATTTGGCTTTATCATATTTATCACTTTATCGTCAATCAGTGCTTGAATTTTATTTTTCAAAGTTCGACATTTCCTGTGGTGTGTCCTTTCATCCTTGAATAATAAGCACAAGTCTTAGAACGATCAAGCCATGGTGCACATGTGTTCATGACAATTGTGGGAATAGAAGTGATATAGCCAGCCATCCTCAATCTCTCATAAAGTTGAGTTATAGGCTCAACTAAGGGAGTGTATTGTTGTGGAGGATTTTTTTGAAACTTATGATGAGGTCTGGAGGATCGGGTGGATCGTTGATTTGTTGGTGGACTTGGGTAAGAAACTGGAATGTAGTTTGATATTGGAGCAACAAATGGAAGTGGGTACCAAACAGTCTATGGAAGAGGTTTTGTGAAGGATTATGGATAATAGGCTTGGACATAATTGGATGTTGGAATAATTTTTGGAGCTGGGTACCATATCAGTTGAGGTTGGGGTACACTTACTTCAAGATTTGGAGGTTTGGATATCTTGTCAATGATCATCTTCCCCTTATTCTTGGATTATGTCTTAACCAAATTTGCCTCAATTGTGAGCTTCCTTTTTAGCTTATTGTCAAACCGCCTAACAAAGTCAGTTGTTAAATGATCCCAAGAAACCCATTTTCTAGTATCATTTTCGGCGTACCACATCAATGCTGGACCCTCAAAATAATAAAATTAAATATCCAGGGGGAACTCCCAACTATAAGAATGTTATGGCCTCACTGCAAATACAATCAAGTGAAAGTAAAAAGGTTCTCCCTGGATACGCATCATAAGTTGCTCTCCTTTGTTGACTCTGAATCTTCATCACTATCCTCAATATTTGACCACTTAGAAGGTGCCTCATCATCACTATCAAGCATGGAAGATGGGAGCTTAGCATTTGCCTTCAAGCCTTTCCATAGGCCCTTAATCCCTTTCCATAATTTGTTGAAGAATTTATCCCTTTTCTTCTCTTGGTTCAGCATCTTCTTATGTGGGGCCTTGAGGTATCCGTGAGATGAGCCAAGGTTGAGTAAGCTCTCTCTAGCCTGGAACTGTAGCACTCTATTTCTCTTGCTTCTCTTTGTATTTCTCATAATCTGTTACAGACACAGATGAATGATGCATTATGGATGGATCCCCTGGTCCCTAAGGAAAACCTACTAATAACTCTCTAATAGCTCTGGCATCAAAATTTAAATCATCTAAAGGTCCAGTGGTGGATGGACTACAATATTCGGGCTCCTCAGCTGCTGACCCATCTGAGTCAACTTTTCGTTTCTTGCTATACCCAGGTGCACCCTCACCTTTTATTTAAGCGGGGTGATACGAGTATATGGTTTGTCCCAGGTATCGGTAGGATATTACTCTACCCCTGATATTTTGAACAATTCATTAATAAGTGAAGGGAAAGAAAGAAGTGTACCACCCTGAATCTTGTATTGTCTCCATTCCTCAAGTATAATCTGGTCTACATTTAAATCAATCTCAGTCATCAGGAAAGACACCATGTGGTATCGCAACTTGGTGATAGATGTCATGTGGGTATATAGTGAGACCGTACTACAAATAATGTGTAACTAAATTTTAGCCTCTGCAAAGAATTTGTTCATAGTGATCCCTCTGTTGGTAGTAGCCCAGGAACCTCTCTATCTAGGCATAGAATGTTATCCATCCAGGTACCTAGTTTGTGACGCTTTTCTTCAAAATCTGCCATGTCAGTATCCTGAAGCACATGTACTTCATTAACTTATTGCACTCCAAAATGCACATGCCTACCTCAAATCATCATTACTTGGTTTGCAAGAGAAATGGTAAGAAAGCTCCGATCTTACCATTTTGAAGACTTGAACCTTTTACCCAATTTAGTATCAAAATTTTCTATGGGCTCATTGGTCACGGTGAGAATCTTGGAAAGCCGCTAAGTGGACATCGATATTTAAACTTATTGTCCATCAAGATTGGGTCTTAGTATACCTTTTTGAAAAGACAAACTCTGGTATGTAAGTAAATAATTCATTCTCACCATCATTCAATATTTGCTCGGATGAATCTATTGTCATCAAATCCACCACACTTAATGTTGAGAAATGGTTAGAATGAGGTCTTTTCCCAAATTCCAACATTGTCTCCATTTCGGTATCCTCACCACAAAATGGACTAGAGTCTACATAAGGGAGTTGCTTGGCTTCTTCTTCTGGCCCTAGTACCATTTCCTTCTTTTTGGCATCATCTCTCATGTTTGGTTTGGTTGGTTGGGAAATCATCAAGGATTCTTCAATATGATGCTCATTTAGAAGATCAAGCATGGTTGTGGTGTTTAAAGTATTAAATTCCATGCCTACATCTTCTATCTTCTTGAATTTCTCTCCAAATTCCTCGTGTATATTTGGTGCTTCATCCTCCGCCATTGTTGTCAATTCCAATATATGTTGAAGCATTGATTCAACACCACCACTTCTTGTGCTTCATTCCTCACTTTTCTTTTCATAAAACCTGTTAAAATTGTAAGAAGAACTAGAAACTAGTTTATCATAATGGGGGGAGGTGGCAGTTGGGCAATCACTCCCATGTCTATCTCGACTACCATGCAATAGGCATCCATACTCCATATAGGATAGAGATGGTGGTTCCATCTCTTTCTCGGGAGTATAGTCACAATCTCTTCGGAAGTGTGTTCCATCACAATATAGACATAGGCCATCAAGATAGAGATTCCAACTACCAAAATCACATTTACCTGGCGATGCCACCGAGAAAAGTAAAATAAAAATTAAAATCTACTTACAAAAGAAAATTACAAAAAAAGAAAAATCTATGCTAAAATCTACCTACAAAGAAAAATCACAAACAAATATTTACAATTTTGAATTCAAGCAAGTAACTAAGATTGCAAACTAACTTAATACACCAAATTATTCCCCGGCAATGGTGCCATTTTTGTTAACGCGCAACTTACATGTCAATTTGAGTGAAAGGCAGTCGTCATCAATATATTTACCTAACTTTGGAGTCGGGGTCGAATCCATGAGGAACAATGTGGGTGGATATCAAATTAATTTGAAATGATAGTTACAAGTCAAATTCAAACAAATGGTACGAAAGGATAAAATAGGGGAGGTGAGTTCCTACACTAATGTTTCTTTTTGGGATTTCAAAGTATAAATTTGGGGCTACGAATAATTAGAGTTTCAACAATTATGCTAGGATCTTGTGATTATTCATTACTAAAGGAGTGACATGTTGGAGTTAGTCATCAACATCAATTTAGTAAGTCAAATATGGGTAGGTTTGGTTATAGATTTTGATGCTAGTCTTTTAATAAAACACCAAAATTTCACCCATTGATCCTTTTGAATACCTAATGGATGTGTTAAAAAATTAGCAACTGCAACCTCAATCAAGGCATCCTTATTTCTAGGATAACACCCAAGGCATAGTCAACCTCACTTTCACCCTTATTTCTAAGATAGTGAGAATTTAGCAAACTATACTCATAATAGTCTATCATTGATTCGGTCTCCATATCCCTCTTTAGAGGATGACATAGATTCCTAAACTTCACCTAAAACCCTTCTTTCTAAGATAGCCTTAGGTTTTTTAGAGCTTGGATCTTTCACCCATCGAGCCCATATGGGTATTTGAAGCTTTCACCCATCAAATACCAACAAAAATAAGATAGAAATAATAGAAACCTTTAACATGAACTAAAAAATAGATGATAACAGTAACAACCCACACACACTTAGACCCCTATTCACATATAACCTCAAGAGGAAGATTTAGCTACACACAAGATAAATAAACATTGATATACCCATAATATCCATTGAATTAACTTGTGGTAGATCTAAGTGAATGTTACTTCAAACTTGGATCCTCCACAATATCAATAATAAAAGTCAGAAAATCCTTCACTTGGAAGGTCTTCAATGTATTCTTCACCCAAAATTTATACAATATTTTCTTCTCTAAAAATGGAGGCTACAAAGTCTCAAGTTAAACCTAAAAAATTGGGGAAGAAGGGATGTGATGGATTGAATAATTTTCCAATTAGGGTTTGAGTCTTTTTGTTTAAATTGGGATCAACAGTACAATTACAGTTTTTCCCTTGGGATGAACATTTCTGCCAAGCCGCGATCGCACAAGTCTAGCTAAGACCGTAGCTATGCGATCACGATTGACTTCCATAGTCGCAGTTGATTGACCACCTTAACTATCTGTAACCCTCCCCCATAGACCATGACTGCGATAACTGAGGCTAGTTCACTGCAGGTCTTCAGCTGCACTTTTTTTGCTCCTTTTTGTTTATTTCAAGCTCCAATCCATCTCTCCTTATTTTTCAACTCCTATACCTATAACAAGTGGATGTTAGTGCCTTAAATCATAATTATGACTCATTTAATCATTTGAGACAAGGTAATGTGCATGAAAAATAAGTGGTAAAATCACTATTCATCAGTTCATAAATGAGATAGAGAAGATTTTTGTTGATGCATACTTCTAATTCTGAAGGTGTGGAATTTGCTACATATCAGCTGAAATATGTGGTATATCATTGGTATGAGGAGTGAGATCAGTCGAGGTGTGATAATATAGAGTTGGCATTATGGGATGACTTCTCTCATGCATTCCTAGATAATTTCTATTTTTAGGAGTTAAGGGAGTCTAAAGCTAAGGAGATCATGAATCTGAAATAGGATAGAATGACTGTGAAAGATTATACTCTAATATTTCATTAGGTGTCCTATTATACTCTTGAGCTAGAGTCTAATATAAGGGTTAAGATAAGGAAGTTTGCTTTGAGCTTGTCTCATGACTTGGTGTTGGAGTGCAATGACTCCTTACTGAATAGTGACATGGATATCTCTAGGATTTTGGTGTATAAGTAGCAAGTTGAAGATAAAAAGAAGAAACTTTCTAAAATAAGAGAGAGGCAAAGTAAGAGATCCAGGTATTCTAAGAAGGGTGAAGGCCAGGAAAATAGTGGTAAAGATGGAAGGCAGTTGTCTAAGAAGTTGTGGGGAAATTTTGGTTCTTATTCTACAACCAGTGCTTCATTTCCTAAGACATTTGGTGATTGCCACTTTTAGAGTAACTATGGGTTTTGGGTCATTTTCCAAACTGTCTACTTATTTTTGCCATTAGAGATTTTCCATAGCTTCCTAAGTCATTTATGACTTACTGGAATCAATAGTTTGATTACCAAGTAGTTTGTTTGGTTTGGGGACCAATTCCCCATTTAGAAGGCTTTATTGGTTCTGAATGTACACTGAGCAAAAACTTCAGCTAAAATTACCCCGAATGCAAATTTTAATTGCACCCAATGCTATGGAATATCAGTTTTATGCTAGATAAATCCATGGTTTGTGTTCCAAGTCACTCGAGTTTAGTTCAACCAATGGGTTAGAAAGTGAGAAAATCGATAGATATAGGTGTGGGGCCCATAATTAGACTAAGCGGTCTTTTTCGAAAAATAAAACTTCACCAATGCATCTGAAATGTCAAATTTAGTGGGGTAACATAGTACTTTTGCAAAAAATAAAGTTTGAATGAGTTCGGTTTTCACCTTTCGTAACCCATATAGGCACGATCACAGTACTATAAAAAGCCTCCTTTGGTCAAATTTTAGGCATTTCCACTTCCCTTTGAACCCTATAATCCCTCGAATGACTTGGTTACTTCAAATTGATTCATGGAGGTGAGTTAGAAACTTAGTTAACCTATATATTCATGATTAACAATGAATTTGAGTTAAGAATCCTTCTATTTCATGCTCTAATTTCTTGAATTTTTGACCAAAACCCCAATTAGCTTGAGGGCATTATTTTATCCCAAATAAGCTTGGTTTTCACATTATTCTTGAGTGTTATGATTCGCTAATAATAGTTGAACATTGTGTTGATCTCAAAAATGTGTTTTCCATATGTGGGGCCCACTTGGGGATTTTTGCTGTCGTTTTTTAGACACAAAGCACAATGGTGCAATATGGATATCAAAATTCTCGTAATGATGTGTAGATTGTGTTTTTGATAGCCTGTCATCTTGAAGAAACTTCTCGAAAAAAGCAAATCTTAGCGATTCTTGATCTTTCTTTGGATTTAAGGTAGGTTAGGCTTACTTCTTGTTCGATTAAGCAATGTTATAGTATAATTGTGAAATTTTGTTGGATTGGGAAGGGTTATAGGTGGTTTATTGATTAAATAGTAAAACTTGGGATTAGTTGAATTGTTTAGTCCATTTTAACTCATATTTTAGAATACTTGACTTGTAGGCTGGAATCTGGGTTATTCGGACTTCATGTCTCATGGATAGCATATGAATGCTATAGTTTCTTTAGTTAGATAAGAGTGACTTTGTCACATATGTTAGGGGTAAGTTGGCCCTAGTTACCTACACTTGTGAGGAATGGATTAGTTTCTTTGAAGGAGATAAGAGTAATGCTTGAGATAGACTTTTACCTTAAGTATTGTGACTCATTATTCATCTAAGACTTAACTTAGACACCATAGCTTCATCCCGAGTAGAAGATGGACTTAGTGTATACTTTGCTCGGTTAGTTGTGGGTTCTTGACCCATCTTATGTTTGGATCGATATAGTTTCCTTAGAGGCCTTAGATTTTTGTTAAATATTTATAGTATACACTTGGAAACATGATGGCTAGCTTTGGTAAATGAATTATTGTGATTAAATTTAAAGTAATAAATTTGGTTGTGGACTAAATTATGTTTAATGCTATGAGTAGCTGTGGATTTTGCTATTAATCAAGCCCATGACTATGTTAGCATTTGGGCCATTGACTAGACTATTATTTTGGGCTTTGGGCTATGATATTATTTATTTTATTCTTTTACCTAGTAGACAAACTATTGATTTTGCAATGCAAACTTTCTTGTCGCTAAGATTATGAGTCAAATGCTATGGGCTCTAGAAGGTATATTTATGACTACATGTGAAGATATGGTACTAAACATGTGGAATCAGATAATGCATCATAATATTCACACTATATAGATTCATACATCTATTAATAAATTGTATTTGATGAAGAAAGAAGAGAAATGAAGATAAGTTCTTCCTTACTTCTCTTTACTTTAGCCCTCTAGGGTCTTGCACTTTACTTTAGCTCTTGTGGGGCTCTTCATTTGCTTTAGCCCTTATGGAGCTCATCATTTACTTTAGCACTTGTGGGGCTTGTCTTTTATTATTGATATTAATTGCCTATTATTATGATATGAGGATACCTGGTTTGAATCTGTAGGAGGTGATGATGATATTGATGTCCGACAACGAAGGATATATTGATATGATGATGATACCTGGCAAGGCTGTAGGATAAGATGATCATATAATGATGTCTGTTAAGAAAGAAGGGTGATTATTGATGTGCCTACGTGTATGTCTACTGGTTCGAGTTCGGCTAGCCTATGCATGGAAAATACATACATATATATGTATATATATATATGTATATATATGTTGAAGGATATGTCGATGATATGATGATGCCTAGAAAGGACAGAGGGTGATGATTGGTGTCCCTTCAAAAATGTCTACCGATTCGAGTACAGCTAGCCCTATGTATGACATATATATACATATATATATAAACATATACATGCATACACACACATATATATTTATACGTATACATATATATATACACATACATATATATATACACATATACATACATACATACATATATATACATACATATATATACATACATATATATACATATACATAAACATATACATACATACATATATACATACATACATACATATATATACATACATATGTACATATATATATATATATATATATATTTGATTCACGATAATGCATAAGGATATGATGATTCCTAGCAACGCCGGAGGGTGATTATTGATGTTCCTATGAGCATGTCTACCGGTTCAAGTCCATATATCCCTATGCATTGTAATTATGTTTATCCACATAATTTTATATGTATACCTTCATATGTCAAATGAGGATATGCTATTAATCTTAGGGTGAGGTTTGACATCACTAGTGTTAAGTACTTTTAAAGTGGAATAGTTATAACTATTGATAATTAGGGAGAATTTTAATGGTTATTACTTAATGACGAATCGAGACTAGTTGGTAAGTGGGATCTTGTGTAAAATTAAGGATTCACTAGATGGGTAATGTTAGCATTAAGTAACGGATTAATTAAGGAGTATTGACTATTGGAATAAGCTAAGTGGTGGCTAGTTGTCTATTAAGTGAATATATTATTTGATGGCTAGAAATCTAATGTACTAGTTAAAGAATCTTGTTTAGTTAAAACATGATAGTTAAAAATTGTGGATGAATGGTGTCTAATAATGATAATAATATGGAATAAGAACCTATGGTCGAGGTTGTTGCCCGGTGGAAGATGAGAAAATGTTTGATTGTTGATAAATGATTAAAATGGTTGAAAAATGTCTAAATTTAGATATGTCGTTGGTTATACATAAAGGATTATTATTTTCTTGGGTGTACTCTATGGTGGTATGGGACACTGTGATGGGTTCCTTTACTTTATGCACTAGTTGGTGTATAGGTGCCAAATTTGTACTTGTGTTTCTTGTTAATGTGTTTGTGTTGTTTTATGATTTCAAGTCATTTATTTCTTATGCATGATGGTATTGACACGTGATGATCAGTTATGGTATATTATTATTTTAGTTGATTACTTATATTATAAACAGTGATGATGAAGATGATTTAGGTTTGATTCTATACCTTGACTTAGATATGTTTATCTTTCATTATATTATTCTTATATTCTAATTTATCTCAGTTGGTTGATGATTCCTACTGAGTACCCATTATTTTGGAACTTATACTATACTTCTGTACCCTTTTAGTGTAAATTCAAGCACTAGCTGCTGCTATTTAGTTGAGTTTGTGCAGTGTTAACATTTTGGAGATAGGGTGAAATTTTGGAGTTTTGAGTCTCCCATTTTCTTCTATCTTTGATTTAGTATTTTTTTATTCAACATAGATGTCTTAACTATTTAAGATTCTTGGGTTGTATTTATTTTACTATTGTATTTAGGTTCACTTGTACTAATATTACCAGTTGTGGGATTGGTATCCATAGTTGATTATCTTTTCATATTAGAACACTGTTTATTTATATCTTGTGTTCGTTGATTTTGGCCTAGTTGGGAAATTCTGACCTAATTAACTCGTTTTCTTAGCTCCGGGGTATTTTATTGGCTTACCTACTGGTGGGAATTTGTAGGTGCCATCATGACCCTTACATCAAGTCATGACAAATTGGTATCAAAGCCTAGGTTTTACCAGTATCATTGGTACAAGAGCAAGTGTCTAATAGAGTCCTGCAGATTGGAACATTGACATCCATTTCCTATCTTCGAGAGGCTATATGACGTTCTTAGGAGTCCTTCCCTTATTTCATTCATATCGTGCTAAGATTCTAAGTTGGTTTATAGAATATTTCCTTGACTATACTCTTTTTGCAAATACCATGAAGACGTGCTATCTCTATCCAAGATGAGGGTCTCAAGATCAAGAGTAGGGATCCTGCTCTTATTCATGGATGACGTAGAGGTTAAGGATAGCCTTATGATGTGTCCCCAACTTGGTTCTAAGATAGGCCACCATCCCAGACCCTATCCCTACACTGAGCTAAAGATTTCTCTGCCACAGCCAGCGGTGGGCTAAGGACCAGCCCAAGCTCCACCAGGTTTCATTCCTTTTTCATTGCTCAAAGATGCCTTGATTCAGTTACTGAGTATGGTTGGTGATGCACCTTATAATGGTGCATAGACTACTGGGACAAGGACACAACTTATAGCTGCAGCTTCAGCTCCCAGAGTAGAGATTAATCTTGTATCGAGAGTCGTTCAGTTGATAGCCATGCAACTATTTATGACCTAGTTTGCTATGTCTGCTGAGGAGTAGAAGATGTTGATTATTTTTTTTAGGTTGGCTCTGCCTATTTTTTTTGGTGTTCCTGGAGAGGATGCATGTGAGTTTCTTACTGCTTGTGATGATAGACTTCATGCTTTAGGCCTTGTTGAGACTCGTGGTGTGGATTATACCATATTTTTGTTGGATTTGTCTGCTCATCACTAGTGGAGAGGTTTCACAAATTCTAGACTATTTGGATTTTCTCCCTTGTCATGGACTCAATTCTCTAAGATGTTCTTGGAGAAGTATATACCGCACAACCTTAGAGATCGACAGAGAGATTAGTTCTCTAGATTGGAGTAGGGATCCATGAGAATTGCTGAGTATGAGGCCCATTTTCATGAGTTATTTAGGCATGTGACTTCTATTTTGGACACTAAGTATGAGAAAGTTCACTTTTTTTCCAAACGTTTGAGACTCCCTATTCAGATGGCTACTCAGACTCCAGTTGTTGCGGGTAGGACTTTGCTAAGGTTTCAAATCATGCTATAGTGATGGAAGAGATGCATAGGGAGAGTCTTGAGGGTTTTGATAAGAGGCCTAGATCATAGGGAAGATTTGTGGGAGTCGTAGTGGTTTCGGCTTTAGAGGTAGTGGTTCTAATGTTGGGTATTCTCCACGTCTATCTATTCAGCCTCAGAGTCAGCCTAGTCAGCCAGTGTAGAAAGATCTTTAGACCACTAACAGAGTTCATTCTAGTGCTAGTGGTTTCCTTGATAAGGGCGGTGATCATTCTATGAGAGGTTCATTTATAGGTCATGCTAGACATGGTGGTAATTCCAATTCTACTAGATCTTTTTTGGTTTTGGTTCTGCTGATATTTCCTATTTTAATTGTGGACTACCTAGTCATTATTAGCAGGATTACCCTAGTCATGGGGCACTGGTTGTTTCAGCCCAAGGTTCTACCACTATTAAATCAGTTCATCCCTCGGGTAGAGGTAGTTCTTATGGTTGCAGGGGTAATTATCAGAGTGCTCGAGGTGGTACTCAGGTACATAGGATAGGAGGTCAGTTAGGTGCCTAACATGGTGGAAGGTTGGTCAGTTATATACAGTACCTTCTATACCAAGGCTGAGACTTCGGATGACATGATTATATGTATATTTTAGTATGCCGCAAGTCGGCTCTTTATTTATTTGATCTAGGATCAACTTATTCTTACGTATCTTCTTAATATTAACCACAATTGGAGTTGACTAGTGATTTATTATCACTGCATTTATGCGTATCTACTCCCATAGGTTATTCTTTAGTAGTGGATTAGTATTCAGATCAAGTGATGTGGCAGTTAGTGATGTTTATACTTGTGATAATCTTATTATTCTTGTTAAGATGGATTTTGATGTGATTTTGGTCATGGAGTGGTTATCTCACTATCATGCAATTATAGATTATTTTTCTAAGATCGTTACCTTAGCCATGCCCAATGCATCCCAGTGGTGTGGCAGGGAGTGGTTTACCATGAACTGATGGGGATTATTTTTGTATTCATGCTAGGAGACTTGTATCGAAGGGTTACGAGTCTTATCTCACTTATATTTGTGATACTTGTGTTGAGAGTCCACCATTTGACTCTGTTCTTATTGTTTGTGAGTTTTCTAATATATTCCCTAATGACCTACCTGGTATTCCCCTTGATTATAAGATCGAGTTCGCTATTGACTTCGAGCTTAGTACCCGACCTATTTCTATAGCACCTTATTGTATTAATCCTATCAAGCTTAAGAAGATGAACTCTAGCTTTATGATCTTCTTGGTAAGAGTTTCATTAGACTGAGTGTGCGGGGAGCTCCTATATTATTTGTGAAAAAGAAAAATGGCTCCATGCATATGTGCAACAATTATAGGAAGCTTAATAAGGTGACGGTGAAGAACTATTATCCTATGCCTCACATTTATGATTTATTTGATTATCTTTAAGGTGCATTAGTGTTTTCTAAGATTGAATTGAGAGCTGGTTACCATCAGTTGAGGATTCATGCTAAGGATATCCCGAAGATAGCTTTTAGGACCCATTATCATCATTATGAGTTTTTAGTTATGTCTTTTGGGTTGATTAATGCCCCCACCGCGTTCATGGATTTGATGAACCATGTGTTTAAACCCTATCTAGACTCTTTCATTATTATGTTTATTGATGACATTCTTGTGTATTCAAAGAGTAGTGAGGAGCATTCATATCACTTGAAGATTGTGCTCTAGACATTCTGAGATCATATGCTTTTTTCCAAGTTCTCCAAGTGTGACTTTTAGCTTGAGTCTATGACATTCTTTGGACATGTGGTGTCTAACACTGGTATTATGGTAGATCAAACTAAGATTAAGAAGATTTGAGATTGGGCTAGGCCTACGTGTCTGATAGAGGTCTACAGTTTCATTGATTTTGCCGGTTATTATAGATGCTTTGTTGAGCGCTTTGCAATTATTTCATCCTCTATGACTAGATTGACTCATAAGGAGGTTATTTTTTGATGGTCCGAGGAGTGTGAGATGAGCTGTGGAAAGCTTAAGGATTTTCTTACTTCAGCTCCTTTGTAAGCTCTTCTAGTTGAGGGTGAGGGATTTCCAATATTTGTGATGCCATAGTTTTTGTATTGGTTGTGTTTTGATTCAACAGAGTCATGTCAATGCCTATGCTTGTAGACTGCTGAAGGTGCATGAGAGCAACTCCTTTACTCATGATTTGGAGTTGGCGGCAGTAGTTTTTGCACTTAAGATTTGGAGGCATTACTTGTATGATATGCATTGTTAGATTTTCACTTACATCCTTCAGCATCTTATGACCCAGCAAGAGCTTAATGCTTGACAGCGAAGATGGATGGAGTTGCTTAAGGACTATGATATTTCCATCTTTTCTCATCTAGGTAAGGCAAATGTGGTAGGTGATCCCTTGAGTTTCAAGCCAGTAAGTATGGGTAGCTTCGCCTGTATATTAATTTCTCAGAGGCCTATGGCACAAGATATTCAGTCCTTAGCCAATTTGATGGTTCATCTTGATATTTTGGAGGCAAAGTCCTCCTTATTTGAGAAGGTATATGATTATCGGTATGAGGATGACAAGATGTGCCTCCTTTATGATTAAGATTTGAGTAGTGAGTTCGAGAGGCAATACCATTGATTCTGAGGGTATTTTGAGATTTTAGGGCCGTATTTGTGTTCCTCAGGTTAGCGATGTGATTCAGTTGATTCTACATAAGGCTCACAGCTCTAGATATTACATTCATCCCGATAAAGCTAAGACGTCTTGAGATTTGAGACAATATTATTGGTGGGACAACATAAAGACAGATGTGGAAGGCTTTATAGCTCGTCGCCTATGTTGTTAGTAATTAAAAGTCTGAGCATTAGTGTCCTGGTGGTTTGACTCAAATATTGTCCATTCTTGAATGGAAATAGGAACTGATTACTATGGAATTCATCAGTGTCTTGCCTCTTACCTCCCATGGTTCAGATGACATTTGGGTTATTGTGGATCGTTTGACCAAGTCAGCACATTTCATTCCTATTCAGATGACCTTCAGTGATGAGAGATAGCCCATATTTATGTTTGCAAGATAGGTCATTTTCATGAGATGCCTATTTCTATCATTTCAGATTGTAGTTTTGCATTTACTTTAAGGTTTTAGAGAGCATTATAGTAGGAGTTGGGTACTCGAGTAGATCTGTGTACAACCTTTCATCCACAGACTGATAGTCAATACTAGCAAACTATTTAGGTGCATGAGGATATGCTCCGAGCTTGTGTCATGGATTTTTTAGGACAGTGGGATCAACACTTAGCATTGGTGGAATTTGCGTAAAACAACAACTATCATTCAAGTATTGAGATGGCACCTTATGAGGCTTTATACTGTAGGAGATGTTGTTCTCCAGTTGTATGGTTTTAAACTTCTAAGATAAGACATCGTGGTATAGATTTTCTCTAAGAGTTGTTGGATAGAGTTAGGGTGATTCGGGATAGGCTGAGAGTAACTTAGAATTGGCAAAAGGCCTGTGCAGATCGTCGGCTTCATTCCTTAAGATTTTGAGTTGGTGACCATGTATTCCTCCATGTTTCACCCATGAAGGGTGTGATGAGGTTCATAAGGAAGGGTAAGCTTAATCCTCGATAAGTTTTTTTTTTTTAATTCTCCGTACAATTAGCGAGGTGGCCTATGAGTTAACTTTACCTATAGATTTTGGTGATGTTCATCAAAATTTTCATGTCTCCATGTTGTGAAAGTAGGAATAAGTTCCATTTGAACTTATTCCCAATTGAACTCATATTAGGACATTAGGCGATTTGAACTCATATTTTGGAATACTTGACCTTTAAGTTAGAGTCTTGGTAATTTGGAATTCATATCTCATGGATGGCATAAGAATGATCCACTTGCTTTAGTTAGATGAGAGTGACCTTGTCATTCATGTTAAGGGTAATTTGGACCTAGTTACCTACATTGGTGGGAATGCCTTAGTTTCCATGAAGGAGTTAGGAGAAATGCTTGAGATAGACTTTTACCTTAAGACTATTGTGGCTCTTTATTTTTCTACGACTTGACTTAGACACCTTACTTAGTCCCTGGTAGAAGATAGACTTAGTGTATACTTTGGTGAATTAGTTGTGGGTTCTTGACCCATCATAAGTTTGGATCGATAAAGTGTCTTTAGAGTCCTTAGATGCTTGTAAAATACTTAGAGAATACACTGGGGAACATGATGGCTAGCTTCGGTAAATGAATTATGGTGATTACATTAGAAATAATAAATTTGGTTGTTGACTAAATTATGTTTAATTCTATTAGTAGCTATAGATTTTTCTATTAATCAAGCCCATGACTATGTTACCATTTGGGTCATTGACTAGACTATTATTTCCGGCATTGGGCTATGATATTATTTATGTTATGAATTTCCTTGTTGATAAACTATTGATTATGATAGGCAAACTTAATCATTGCTAAGATTATGAGTCAAATTCTATGAGCTCTAGAAGGTATGTTAATTGAATACACGTGAAGATATGATAATATCCAGGTGGAATCTTTTAATGAATCATAATATTCATGCTATATAGATGCATACATCTATTGATAAATTGTCCTTGACAATGAATGAGGAGATATGAAGGTATGTTCTTCCTTACTTCTCTTTACTTTAACCCTTGTATGGATTGCACTTTACTTTAGCCCTAGTGGGGCTTATCATTTATTTTATCTCTCGTGAGGCTTGCCATTTACTTTAGCCCTTGTGGGGCTTGTCTTTAATTATAGATATTAATTGCCTATTGTTACCATATGATGATACCCAATTCGATTCTGTAGGAAGTTTTGATTATATTTATACCCCGCAAGGATGGAGGATATATTGATATGATGATGATGCCCGACATGCCTAGAGGATATGATGGTGATATGATGATGCTCGGCAATGCCGAAGGCTGATTATTGATGTTCCTCTGAGCATGTATACCGGTTTAAGTCTGGCTAGCCCTATGTATGACATATATATATATATATATATAATGCCCAATAAGGCCGGAGGATATGATAATGATATTATGATGCCCGACAAGGCCGTAGGGTGATTATTGATGTGCCTATGAGTATGTCTATTGGTTTGAGTCCAGCTAGCCATATGTATGGCAATTATATTTATGTAGATGCTTTTATATGTATACCTCCGTACATGAAATGAGTATTTGATGTTTATCATAGGGTGCCTATTGAGATCACTAATGTTAATAATTCATAAAGTGGAATAGTTATGAGTATTGATAATTAGGGGGAATTATGTTGGTCATTGCAAATTAAGTAATGAATTATTATGGAGTATTGACTATTAAAATAGGCTAAGTTGTGGTTAGTTGTCTATTAAGGATGTTAAAACCTTACGGGTTGCACCATACAGTAAGGGACCAGGTCCCTTAAGATCGATCACATACTAAGTACACAGAAATAACTAGGAAGTAAGAGAAAGTGTAGGAATAGAAAAGACACAAGCGTTTTTATGTGGAAACCTAGGAAGGGAAAAACCATGGCTTGCCATCACAAGAACCTTCAAATCTACTATAATCAAACTCTTGATTACAACCTTCACTGAACCTAACTCTAGGTTCCTTTCTCTAGTAGTAACTCTACTACAAGCTTATCTTAGTAACTCTACTACAAGCTTATCTTAGTAACTCTACCAAGGACCCTCTCTACTGAGTATCTCTAATCAACAACAATACTTAGGTAACTCTACCTAAGAAACTCTCTCAAAAGGAAAACACTACTCTTATAACATGAGCAGTTCTTTTACAAATCAACAATAAAAAGCACTCACTCACTCTTTAAGAAAAGTACAAAGTTAAGAACATGAGAAATGCTTGAGCAATCTTGAAATAAAGTTTTGTTTCCTTACTTATCTCTTTAGAATTAGCCCAAACCATTTGATTAAATGACGTCTCTTTCCTTTTATAGCTAAGTGATGATTAGGGCTGAAATATCATTCAACCATCTGCCAAAGTCAGTACAAAATAGTACCTACAAGTTTGTAACACAAAAGGACAAAACTGGACAGATATCGTGTGTTGGCTGTGCTATACCTCACACATCTAGGATGCTAGTTAATTTCAGTTTAGTTGCTCATCATCAAAACTACATATAGAAATTTTCCCCCTTTTTAATATTGACAAACCAACCTATACAATTTAGCATCAGTGTACATTTATCACATTTAATTATTGTAATTACCACCTGATGATGAATGTTTCCCCTATCATCATGCTTTCTCCATCATGTAACACAAGGAACTGGTCCCTTGTTGTCATTTTGTAGAAAAAACTTCTAATTTCTTCTATTTCTTCCCCCTATCATCATGCACCCCATCAATTTGTGCATTTTTATACTACATACTTCCCCTTGTCAACATAACTCCTAATTTTCTAACAACTCAACTTATCTGGTACGTGTTCCCTTAAACATAAACTAAGTATTCCCCCTTTTAACATAATTGAAAAGGATTTAGAGTAAACTAAGTAAATTTAGCATAAATAAGTTAACTCATGGTCACTGGGGCAACACTAACATGAAGAATAGCTTTGCACTTTAAAAGGAACAATTGTTACACACAAAGCAAAGATTCATACACTCATAATAGTCAATACTAGTAAAGTAAGATAAAATAATCATCATAAGATAACTGTATTTAAAGGCCATTACGATAAAAAAGATATGAAACTGACATGATGTTGATGAGGGAACAAGGATAGCAGGGTTTAAGTAGAGGGAGGGTTGGGTGAAATGACTCAAGTAGTATCTCCATTCTTGCATTTTCAGCAATGTGAGCATCCAATAATTATTTGGCAAGGTCCTTTAATTCAGCATTCTGTTCACCCATTCTTGCCAGGAGTTTTGCATTTGCAACTGCATGTTCATCAGTGGCACCTGGTCCTTCTGAAGATAACTTCTAATTCTACAATTTTAGGTGCACTAATTCAACATATTTGTCAGTCAATTTTGATATTTAATTCCTCTATTTTCCATTTCCAGCTTCTTTTTATCACTTAGAAACTTAGATACTCAAGAAACTAATTCAGCTTTTGCCCTTTATGCATCCATTTTCCATATTGATAAGCTTTCCTTGTATTTGGGCATTCAGACTAACCCCATATACTAAATATTCTATGGTGTAATATAATTCCCATACCTTTTTTTATAGAACATAGGTGTTGTTCCCTCAAATAAATATACCCATCCATGACGCCTCACATATTCTACCAACTTCATTATTCAAAAATTCTCACATGTCTTGGCATCAAGAGTTCTTTTGGACCGAATCTTTTGAGTCATTATTATTTTATTCCTTCTTTGACTAGTCACATCTTTTATGTCTTTCTTTGGTTTTATTAGTTTTCCTTTTCCCTTTTTAATAGCAACCTATCTCTTCTTAGGATAAGGTCAGAGTCTTTCCTTTTCTTGATAGATATGTTTTTTCACCTTATTCCACTAAGGTTAACAGTCTTTAACTTAGAGTACCTAAGTTAAAGTTTTCTATGGCTTTGGTTGCTGAAGGATCAAGATATTTGATGATGGCATATTCAAATTTTTGGTGTGTTTTATCTACTTTAGGGTCTTAGCAGGGTTTAAGAAAGTAGTTATGTCATTAATTATCACGACCCTAGGCTACCATCTAGTAGCAACATGGTGCTTAAGGCCACAAGTGACCCCAAGCTAACCCCTAGTTTGGTACTTGCTGTGAGCACTCAATAAAATTATAATAAAATAAGATATGCAGAAAATAAGTTGATAAGGTACTGTCAATTGGAATACTAAAATATACAAAAACACATATTTGAATTATCTGATAAACACTAGAAACTAGAGTATTTGTCTGAAAGCCTCTAAAACATACAGAGTTGATGGGATAAACCCTCAACTAACTCCAACTGACTAAACATAAAGAAATAATAAAATGACTAAAATAACAGGTCATGCGCTTGATAGATGAGGAATCACCACTACTACTGCTAGGAACTGCTGAGCTATTTAGGGATGGTCAGGAAAATATGTGTCCAAACTTATGTTATAAGACAACATAACACAAAAGGAAAGTGTGCAATTAGTACTTTGAATGTACTAGTTCGTGAGGTAAGGACTAACTGAAATACAACTGAATATGGATGCATGAACATGTAAAACTAAGAATGCAAGATTAAGAAAGTCATGAATTGAATTTAATCTATAAAATTGACTGACTAAAATAACTAAAAAATTGATTAATTTGTCAAGCAAACCTGATTGAGATAGATTGAGTGATGACTTAAACTGTGGGAACCAATATGCCCCAATCTGAGCTAATTGGGGTCAACCTATAAACCTAATTAGAAAGGTATCAGTACCTTTCCATGGGTACTAACACTGACTATGTGGATCCACTAATCTAGTGTCTCAAAGGACTAGGAAGTCACCCTCTACTGGAAAGTGACCCTAAGAGAATGTCAAACTTCAACTAGCAGGAAGACCTATCACAACCTATACTGGCTACGTAGTTTTGGAACTTAGGAATTACTACTAAAGTCACACCCTCTATTGGCAGGTAATCCCCCATCTTTGGGTTCACTCAGTGCTAAATCCTACTCCTAACTGTACTGACAATGTTTCTAACTAAGGTCAACTGAATATCTCAACTGATAGTACTCAACTTAGTTGTTACAAACTTTGTATGATAATAAAAATCATGAATGTACTGACTCATTACTTGAAAAGTCTAAAACATGAGTAAACATATAAGTATTGGGTGTTCATAACCCGCCAGTACTGAGTGATTACTAAAATATGATAAAAACTCTTAAAATAGTAATATGAAGTCATAATTTAGAGGCCCAAAAGATAGAAAAGTTTGATACATAAATATAATGTATCTGAGTATAATGCATGAATTTAAGCATAGAGATGTGTTAAAATTAGGAGAATAACCATGTCTCATTAAAATAATGAAATTCAAAACAAAGTATCGAACTTGTAGTTTAAAACATGAATAAATACAACTCTTATGCTTTTTGGTCCTTTAAATCACAAGGTAATGCTATGCTTCAATACGTGAGAATTTGCGGATGAACCCTAATTTAAAACATGCAAATTCAACTTGAAAATCCTACTTTCGAGCACAAGGATGAAAGATTAACCTTTCTCAAAACCCGATATACCTGGAATTGCTTAACTTGTAAAGAAGACTTATACTTTGAGGCTTGAGAGATGCATTGATGAGAAAACCCTAATCTTGATGTTCTTAAGAATGGAGAGGAATAATAGAATTTAAAACTGACTAGTAATGGCTAATAACTCCTATTTGATGATTTAAGTCGTGGGGGCTAGGGTTTGAGGTAAGGAAAAAACTAAAATACCCCTAGGGAAATTAAATAAAAATGGTAGGATTTTCAGTTAATGACTTAGTTGATAGCTTATCAACTAGTTGATGGATTATTAACTTAGTCATCAACCCATAGATGGACTTGGACACTTGCTGATTAAGGTTGACAATGAGGTTGATAGCTAGTCACTTAGTTGATGGCTTATCACCTCAAATCATCACCTTGTATCAAGATTTGATCATATTCTGGTTAAGGCTAATGACAATGTTGATATCTCATCACTTAGTTGATGGCTTATCACCTCAGTCATCACCTTGTAGCTGGAACGGTTAAGGCTGACGACAAGATTGATAGATCATCACTTAGTTAATGGATTATCACCTCAAGTCATCACCTTGTATCTAGATTTGATCATATTCTAGTTAAGGCTGATGAAAAGTTTGATAGCTCATCACTTAGTATATGGTATATCACCTCAAGTCATTACCTTGTTGATAGACGAACATGCTAAGGTAAACTAAGGATAACTTTCCAGTCCAATTTGGATTAAGGTGAAACTAGATGAGTTCAAAAAAAAAATCAATTACCTTTAATTTTTTATATAGTAGGACACCTAAATCATTATATTATATTGATACACTCATCTAACGCTGACCCTTGTTGGAGCATCCGTCAAAACTTTATCGATAGAAAAGTCCTCAACTAGTCTTTGAGTTAGGAGATTATTATGACCTCGATTCATCTAAAAGGATATTCCCACACTGTGGAATTGGTAATCACACATATATATACATAGAGTAATTAGGTTTAGCTCTATATACATAGGAACAATAGTTTGAATTTTAGCCCAAAAATGTAGGGTGTTATAGTCATTTAGCTTTGTGAGTGAAAGAAAGTGAGAATGATTATTTTTGTTTAGAGGAGCCAAAGAGTAACGAGTTGAGAAAATAACCTGATTTAGCAATTTGTAGAGGTGACCATTTTAATCAAAAGATGTTTGATAACGCTCAATCTACAGCTCTCGTGGGAGTGTAAAGCGGTCGTTAGCAAATATAGAACCCAACCTGGGTTGGGTATCGATCCCACAGAGAATAGCTTGGCCAACAAGCAAGAGAAATTACTAGACTTTTAGTGCAAGTCTCGTAGGAAAGGGGGGATTGTAGTATGTAACCAAAACAAGAATGTAAGAACTGAAAATAGCAAAATAAAGAGAGATTGTCACGTGTGTTGTAAACAATGAGAATTGAGGCGTTGGGGTTATGTCCACCTTCTGAGGTATACGTCTCTATTGGCTATGAGTGTGTAGAGTCTTGACATGTAATTGCTTATAGAGAATTGTAGTCGATGGTAAATCCAAGCGTCTCTCGACCTAAACAAGGACTATTTCACTTTAACTCTCTCGAGCTTAAAGCGTGACTAACGGTACGAATTCTCCAAGAAGTTAGTCCAGGTACGGCACTAGCTTTTTAATAGGAAAGGGTGTCCTACTACCTTGACATTATCTCTTTTCCAGACAAATAACTTTTCTCTCGAACAAGTCAGATGTTAGACTGGCGTTGGTCTATGCGTCTTCTTTTCTAGACAAATAACCTTTCTCTCGAACAGGTTAGATGTTAGAATGGCGTGTTCTTGTGTTTGAACCGCAAAGAATGTAGATTTAAGATGAAGAGAATAATGATATAAGCAATATACTTGTCTTGAACTCACAAACTCATAGCTATAGATAGTAACTCATTCGGCTTCCATAACCCCAACTAAGAGATTTAGTTACCCATGAATGCGAAGGATATCACGTTTTGCATGGTGGATGGCGTGAATAGTAGGTGTTTGGCGTGTGGTTTTAGTGATTCCGTAGCAAGTAACGATTCTCTTGTTGTGGAATTTAAGAGTAGAAGAATGAAGAATTGAGAATGGGTTGTAGGAAGATGTCTTAATTGTAAGGAGATGAATGAATTGTCAGAATGTCTCCCCTCCTTCTTAAAATCTCTAACATGATAGGGTATTTATAATACTCCTATCCTACTCCTCCTAAACTAATAAAATAAATAACCAAATCCTAATATACTAATGAAATCCTTGACCCAATTGTACTAGGGTAAGGTTACAAAATTATAATCCAAATAGAATGATGAAACACATAACCTAATTGCACTAGGTTAATGTATTATGGCAAAAATCCAGCTTTGTGTCTGTAAGTCCCAAAGTCTTCAGAAATGCTGTTTTAGCCCGGGACAGATTTTCCATGCAGCAGATTTAGTCCTTTATGCGTCCAGCTCCTTTCCATCTCGTTTGTGAGCTTTCTTTTGCGTCAAGTAAGCCATAAATTGCTGTATTTTGCATCATTTATACCTGAAACTTTCCTAATCACATTTGTTAGCTCATTTACAGGAAAAAGGACTAAAAGTGTACGAAATAGATAATTAGTTCTCGAAACTAGGCTAAAATATGGGCAAAATATATTGATATAGGCGCGTAATTTCGCCTATCATCAATGTTTATTTTGGAATGATATGTCTAGTTTTAATAAGAGTGACTCTTCATTTTGCAAACGAATCAACAATTTTTATGAGGAAGGAAAAGAAACATGGCTTTCTCAGATAGTATTTTATGATTATTAAAGCATACTGCAATGATACTAACCTGAGAGATGACACCATATCCCTCTTCTTTTTGAGTGAATGTTTAAATCTGTGCAGATCACATTAGTCCATTTTTAAAGATGTTCCCTTGGGTGTATACATGCAAAGGTAAACGTACTGAGTTAGACTAATATGCACTTTATCTAGGATAACCATCTCCTTATCATTCCCAATTTTATGGGGAGACATTGATTCACATATTAGGTTAAGTCAGCATCATGCTTTAATATCTGCACACTCCCCTTTTTGCTAAGAACTTGTTCCCAAAGTAGGTCTGGGGACCAAGTCCCGTACTTGACTTAATTCAGGATTTTAAGGCTTCTCCTTCTGTGATGAATTTCCTAGTGAACAGGTCCCTGAGAATCAGGACTTATCTGTATCTTTCATCATATTGCTCATAATTTTTATCCCCACCAAGGATCAATAATTTTCCCAACTAATCAGGAACTACATGCACTCTTCTCATTGACCCACATAATTTCTTTTCAGTTTATTTTTAAGAGCATCTTCATTTATTAAATATGAAGGTCATTATAGGGTTTTCTTTTGAGAACAAGCTTCACATACCTCCTTGTTGAATATCAACTTTCATAAGCCAAGAACTAGGTCCTTGAACTCATCTTTTCACCTTAAGAATCCTCCACATGAAGTGCCTTGAGAGAGAGAACACTGTCAGACCTTCCATCATTAAAATTTTAACCCTTTCAATGAACGAGCTATTCCTGACTGCAATTCTCTTCTCATTCCTAGAATCATGATCACCTGTTATATTTGGGAACACATTTGAGTCTGAGTTCCCAGTAGTATGACAAAGTATTGATCAATTTCTTCTTTGTCTACCTAGGAGAGATATCTTCCATATTACCCCTTTTTGAGACTCGAAGCCCGTAGGATATGTACTCTCCTACTGAATGTATTCAGTATTCCTTAATTCTACCTTAAGATAGTGCTGACATCTTTTTTTCAAATGTCTATCTCTTCTATAGTGAGTGCATAAGAATTTGTGTTCTTTGCTTCTATCGTCATGAGCAGCCTTTCCTTTAGACTTACTAGGTTGGAATATTTTGTGATAACCCAGATCTGTACCATCATTTGAACCCTGATTAAATCAGAAAGGATTAGTGAGGAATTAGTCCACTTAAGAGACTTGTTTAACTATTCTTTAAAATTGACCAGGTCCCTCTATAACTCTTTATTTCGGTGGAGTGACAACATAAGCTTTCCTTGAGAATGCTTCAACACTTTTTCAAGATCAATTTAAAGCTAGAAAGCTTTCCTCTTTCCTTTTCCATCTACTTCATTTACCATTTTTAGACTACTTATCAAACTCAGATTTTCAGAGTCTATCTTTGTGAACAACTCTTCAATTTTAGAAATTTGTAAAGTTATAGCAATCAACTCATATTCTTGATTCTCTCTTTTACTTCTAATGCATTTCTCTCAGCAGTTAGTTTATATAATTAGTCTATCAAGATACTAGCAAGCTTTTTTATCTTCCTAGCAGTAAATTATCTAGATTCTCCTAAATATCAGAAAGAGTTACCACCTTTTCATTTTCATCCTCTATGTTTACCATGAATGAAAACATAGAATCATAGATAACTAGACTATCTTCCAATGCCAGCATACAAACACCTCTAGTCTTTTCATCTTTACCTGAATCACCAAATTAGTCTACCCATACTGCCAGAGCTTGCGTTACAGCATATTCAACAACTGCCTTCCTTCTTGAATTATCAAGGACTTGGTCCCTAATCTTTTCTTTGGCACCTACATCCTTGAGATGATTTTGATGATCTATTTTATTAATAGGACAATCCATAATAAAATGTTCAAGACTTTCATATCTGTGACAAGCTTCCACAGTGCCTCCCCTTTTATAGCTACTTCTATTTCTTTGAAATTAACCGCTTAGTCTCATATCTCTAACTATTCTTTTATTAAAGTTGGAAATACTAGTGTCTTCTTCCTTAGAGTTTTAGATACTTTAAGTTCCATAGATTTTCCCTTTTTTACCTCCATCTTCTAATGCTCTTACTGCCTTTTAAGTTCATGAGCCTTTAGATTCCCAATTAGTTCATCCATAGTGTGGGTCTTCAGATTTCTTGCCTCAATTATGACATATACTTTTCTTTCCCATGACTTGTGAAGAATAAGAAGAATCTTCCTCACTTGTTTATACAATGGAATCACCTCTCTTAAGTAGTGTAGTTCATTTGTGATAAAAGTAAATCTTGTATGTATTTCTTGTGTTGTCTCTCCTTCTTTCATAGTGAAGGTTTCATACTGAGTTGTCAGCATGTCAATTGTAGAGTCCTTCATATTTGTTGTTTCTTCATGAGCAGTCCTTAAGAAATCCCATATCTCTTTAGCATTTCCTAAGCTAAGATCCTATTGTATTCATCAGGACCTATGCCACATACTAACAGTTCGTTGGCTTTATAATTCTTTTTAATCTTCTTTTGATTTTCATCATTAACTCCCTCCTTCTCTTGAGAACCATCTTGTTATTTTTCCTTCTTTGACTACTTTTACTAGAACATGAGAACAATCAAGGGTTATGTCCATTAGTTCACTATCTTCAGCCATAATGAATTCAAACTTTCTTGTTTTCCACCTTTCACAATACTGTCAATTGAATCTTGGTGGTAGAGTTATAGATTGTTCTTCTTCTCGGTTAGGTGGAACAGTCATTCTAACAAAGACACTCTAGGTATGAAACTTTTAGAGTTACTAGGATTTGATACCAACTATTGAAACCTTGGGGGTCGCACGACACAGTGAGGGACTAGGTCCCTTAATATCAATCACAAATAAGGTACAAAGAAATAATAAGGAAGTATGAGATAGTATAGGAAGAGTAAAGACACAAGAGTTTTTTTGTGGAAACCAGAAAGGGAAAAACCATCCTCACAAAAACCTTCAAATACACTATAATCAAACTCTTGATTATATCCTTCACTGAACCTAACTCTATGTTCCTTTTGCTAGTAGTAAGTATACTACAAGCTCATCTTGGTAACTCTACCAAGGACCCTTTCTACTAATTAACTCTAATCAGTAACAATGCTTAGTTAACTCTACCTAAGAAGCTCCCTCAAAAGGAAAACACTAATCTTATAACATGAGTAGTTATTTTACAAATCAAAACATAAAAACACTCACTCACTCTTTAAGTAAAGTACAAAGTTAAGAACATAAGCAATGTTTGAGAAATCTTGTAATAGAGTTTTTGCTGCCTCTCTTCTCTTTGTTTAGAATTGGCAAAAACTATTTGATGAAGAGGAATCTCTTTCCTTTTATAGATGAGTGATAATTAGGGCTAAAATATCATTAGACCAGCTATCCAAGTCAGTACAAAATAACACCTACAAGTTTGTTACATAAGAGGACAAAAATATAAAGATACCATGTATCAGTTGTATTCTACCTCGCACGTCCAGGGATATCGTCCCTAGCGGTTTAGCTTCTCATCATCAAAACTACATATAGCAAGTGACTATATTATTTGATGTTGATAAATCTAATGAACTAGATAATGAACCTTGTTTAGCTAAAATATGGTAGTTAGCAATTATGGATGATACCTAACTAATGATGAAAAATAATATCCAATAAAGACCTAGGTTGAGGTTGTTGCTAGTGGAAGATTAGAAAATATTTGATTATTAATGAATACAGAAAATAGTCAAAAAAATATTGTGATTTAGATATGTCTTAGTTATGCATAAAGGATTATTATTTCCTTGGGTGTACTCTTTGGTGGCATAGGATGCTGTGATGAGTTCCTTTACTTTATGCACTAGTTGGTGTATGGGTGCCAACTATGTACTTGTGTTGCTTGTGAATGTGTTTCTGTTATTTTATTATTTTGAGTCATTTATTTATTTCGATTGATTACTTATATTATAAATAGTGATGATGGAGATGATTTTGGTTTGATTTTGTGCCTCAGCTTAGATATATTTATCTTGTATTATATTATCTCTCTATCATGACTTAAGTCAGTCGGTCGATGATGCCTACTGAGTATCTATTATTTTCATACTCATACTATACTTTTTGTACCTTTTTGGTGCAGATTCATGTACTAGCTACTGCTGTTGAGTTGAGTTCATATAGTGTTTATGTTTTAGAGATAGGGTGATCTCTTGGAGTTTCGAGTCACCCATTTCCTTTTATCATTGACTTAGTCTTTCATATTTAAGAGAGGTGTATTAACTATTTAAGAATCTTGGGTTGTATTTCTTTTATTATCATATTTTGGTGCTCTTTTACTAATATTACCAGGTCATGGGGTTGGTATCTATGGTTGATTATCGTTTTATATTAGAACACTATTTATGTATATCTTGTGTTCGTTGATTTTGGCCTAGTTGGGAAATTTTTACCTAATTAACCCATTGTGTTAGCTCCGGGTTATGGTATTAGCTTACCTACTAGTGGGAATTAGTAGGTACTATCATGACTTGTACATCAGGTCATGACACTATTGGTGCTTAGTTAGCTCTATCATATCCTCTTTCCAAATTTTATTGATAGTTGAATCTTGGGTTTTGTGATGAGGGGAGGAATAAATATTTTAGATGTGTCTAGCATGTTCATATTCAGAGGAACTTTCCTTTAGGCGATGTTGCTACTGGGGCTAATTAGGTCCCAGTTACTGCTTCTTCAGCTCCTGCAACAAAGGGTACAACTTCTAGCTCCGACATTGGTCAAAATTATTAATATGCTATTGCTACCCGTTAGGATTCCGAGGCTCTCCTAATGTTAAAATTGGTTTGCTAAAATTTTTCTCTTGTGATATATATTGTCTGCTTGATCTCGAGTGTACTCTTTCTTATGACCCCTTATGTGGCTATTAATTTTTGTTTTTATCCCGAGCATATTTTGGATCCCTTTTCTATGTCTATTCTGATAGGGGACTCTATTATGGACAAAATAGTTTATAAGGTATGTTTGGTGTCTATGTATAGTAGGGAGACGCTAGTAGATTTGATTGAGTTTGACATGTTATATTTTGATATGATTGTGGGTAGGGATTGGCTCTATTCATGCTATGCATCTCTTGATTGTAGGACCCAAAGGGTCAGTTTCTAATTCTCGAATAAGCTGGTGATTGAGTGGAAGGTAGTTCCTTAGTTCATAATGGAAGGTGTATTTATTATCTTAGATTCCAGAAGCTGATTTCCAAAGTATGTCTTTATCACTTGGTCTAGGTTAAAGATTCTAACCATGCTTGAAGTTAATGTGTTTACTGAAGTGTTTTTTGATGATTTTCCCGGTGTTCCTCTCGATAGGAATATAAACTTTAGGATTAATCTTCTACCAGATACCTGCCCTATCCTTACCCGTCCGTATAAAGTGTATCCAACTGAGTTCAAAGAACTCAAAGAGAATTTAAAAGATCTCCTTGATAAGGGTTTTATCTGCCCTGGTATATCTCCTTGGGGTGCTCCTATTCTATTTATGCATAAGAAGGATGGCTACCTTTGGATATGTATAGACTATCGCCCGCTGAATAAGGTAACTGTGAAGAATAAGTACCATCTTCTGAGGATTGATGACCTATTTGACCAGCTTCAGAGAGCTAAGTACTTTTCTAAGATTGATCTTCAGCTGAGGTGTCATCAGTTAAAGATTAGGGAGGTGGATATCCCTAAGAATTGCTTTCCAAAATTGATATAGCCATTTTGAGTTTTTGGTGATGTCCTTTAGTTTGACTAATGCTCTATCCAAATTCATGGATCTTATGAATCGGGTATTTAAACAGTTCTTGGATATTTTGTGTTCATATTTATTGATGATATTTTGGTATACTCTAAGAGTGAGGAGGATCATGAAAACCACCTCCATATGTTGCTGCAAACTCTTAAGGATCAGAGATTGTATCCTAAATTCTCTAAATATAAGTTTTGGTTGAATGTTATAACTTATCTGGGTCATGTTATTTCTAGTTAGGGGATCATGGTGGATCCACAAAAGGTTGAGGCAGTTAAGAAGTGGCCTAGACCCATGAATCCAACTGATATTAAGAGTTTCTTAGGTTTAGTCGGGTATTATAGGAGGTTTGTGAAGATTTTTTCATTTATTGCTACTTTACTGACTAAGTTGACTCAGAAAAAGGTAAAGTTCTTGTGGTAAGATGCTTGTGAGGGTAGTTTTTGAGACATCAAAGGATAAGCTAACTTCGACTCTAGTTTTTACCCTACTCGAGGGTATTAATAGTTTTATAATTTATTGTGATGCATCTTGTGTGGGATTGGGTTTATATGTTGATGCAACATGGCAAGATGGTTGCATATGCTTTTAGGCATTTGAAGGTGCATGAGAAAAATTACTCGACATACGACTTAGAATTATTGGTTGTGGTTTTTTCTTTAAAGGTTTAGTGTAACTATTTGGAAGGGGTTCATATGAACATCTTCTCAAACTAGAAGAGTTTTTAGTATATGTTCACCCAAAATCAGTTGAATCTCAGGTAGAAAAGAGGGCTTGAGTTTATCAAGGTCTATGATATAAGTCTTCATTACTATCCAGGTAAAGCTAATATGGTTGCTAATTCTCGTAGAAGGTTTTCCATGTGAAGATTATCTCATGTTGATAAGGATAAGCAAGGTATGGTGAAGGATATTCACCATTTGGCTAACCTTGAAATTCATCTCTTAGACTTTGAGAATGGTGGTGTGATCGTGCAAGAGGTGGTAAAGTCATCTCTTGGTGATGAGGTGAAAGAAAAATAGGTCTTAGACCCTATTTTGATGCAGATCAATGATGTTATGGGTCACCAGAAGGTGATGGCTTTTTAGATTAATGGTGATGATATCTTGAGGTACCAAGGTAGATTATGTGTTCCCGATATTGATGGGCTATGTGAGAGGATCTTAGCTGAGGATCATGAGTCGAGGTACATTGTTTGTCCTAGTTTGGTGAGAATATACCATGACTTAAAGGAGATTTATTGGTGGAATAACATGAAGAGGGACATATCTAATTTTGTGGCTAAGCGCATGGTGTGTCAACAAGTGAAGGTTGAGCAGTTGAGGCTTGGTGGGTTGTCTCAAGAGATTGAGCTGCCTATGTAGAAATGAGAAGTGATTAATATGGATTTTGTTACTCGTCTTCCGTACTCTCGCCAGAAATATGATTCTATTTGAGTCATCATGGATAGGATGATTAAGTCGCCTCACTTCTTGCCAGTGAAGACTAATTATTTGACAGAAAATTATGCTAATATCTTTATTTAGGAGATCATGAAGTTGCATAGTGCTCCAGTTTCCATTATATATGATCAAGGTACTCAATTCTTATCTCATTTTTAGTGTTACTTTTAGAGAGGTTTGGGAAATAGGGTAAACCTTAGCACCTCTTTTCTCCTTCAAACGGATAGAAAAGCGGAGAGGAGTATACAAACATGGGAGAAAATGCTAGGTTCTTCTGTTATTGATTTCTATGGTAGTTGGGTTGACCATTTGCCTCTCATAGAGTTTGCATATAACAATAGCTATCATTTTAGCTTCCAGATGGCTCTGTTCGATGCTTTTTATGGTAGGAGGTGTAGGTCTCCTATTAGGTGGTTTGAGGTTGGTAAGAATACGTTATTTGGTCCCTACTTGGTTTACCAAGCTATGGAGAAGGTAAAGGTGATCCAGGATAGACTTAAGGCCTCCAAAAGGTGCCAAAAGTCCTATGAGAATGCAAGGTGAAGGGACTTAGAGTTTGATGTTCATAATTTGCCATTCTTGAAGGTGTCTCCTATGAAGGGAGTGATGCAGTTTAGAAGAAAAAGGAAGCTCAACTCCCGTTATGTTGGTCCATAGAGTATTTCAAGGCGAATGGGCAGTGTGGCTTATGAGTTGGAATTTCCTTCGAGTTTGGGTTCTATTCATCCTGTCTTCCATGTTTCAATGATGAAGAAGTGTGTGGGTGATCCTTCCTTGGTTGTTCCTTGGTGTTTCAAATTCCTTGTCTTATAAGGAAATCCTAATAAAGATTTTTGATAGGTAGGCCCACTGTTTGAGGACTAAGGATGTGGCTTTGGTGAAGGTGCTATAGAGGACCCAAAATTGTAAAGAAGCTACTTGGGAAGTCTAAGAAGACATGAGTTCCAATACCCATTCTTATTCCCCATTCGGGATAATCGTGCTTAAGGTATGCATGTTTATTAACATCTTTGTTTTCTGACTTTGTTAACAAAAATTTTAGTTTCCTTGATATCTTTGTTTTTTGTATTTGGTAAAGGTAAGTATGGTTGTTCTTTGTGTTAAATCGTGGTAATGGATGCCTTGACTCATCATTTGCGGACGAATGATCCTAAGGGTTGGAGAATGAAACACCTCAAATTTTGGTCCTTGAAAATTTTTGAGTTTTTAAATCCACTCCCCAGACTACGACTTTTCTTGTGAGAGGGTTCCTTGTATTGATGATGATACTATGGTTTATTGAGTGAATTGATTATGTTGATGGTTATGATTAGGCATGGTAGTAAAGTGTGAATATAATGTACATTATGAATTATGTATAACTATTATTCATGTATATATAATTATATATTGGGGTATATTATAATGTCTTTTTTTGCTAAGTTGTTGATGTTATTAACTGACATGGTTGTTACAATTCTGATGGTTAATGGTAGTATAATAGAAAGCGAGTGTTTTCACAAAAGAGGATTAATGAGAGAGGGGGAAGTAAATAGAGTTGTTGTAATAAGTTAATGTAACGCCCCTCAATTCGGGCTATAATATAGACCATGATTTCAGTGTATTGTTAATCTCGAAGCCATAAAATCCTATGTCAATACAACATGTTAATTATTGTGTGGCATGTTAATCTACTCAAGCTTGAATTTAGACCATAGAGGTCCTTCAACTCAAGGACGAGTTGAAGCTATTTGGATCGACTAAGTTTTAGTGGACGTTGTAAAGTGTGTAAGCTTCCATCGACTATAACTCAATGTATATGTCGAATTAGGAAGCCTACTATGTGTCAAATGATAGGTATTCGAGTTAGCTTTCCAACAATACCAATTTGGCTAAAATCTGACACCTGAGCAAGAAGTTATGGCCTTTCAAAGTGATAAGTGTCGCCTAACCAATCGCCCATGGCCACTAGAAAGCATAGGCAATAGCCTAGGCGGCGCCTATGTAAACATAGGCGATAGCCTAGGCGGCGCCTATGTGAACATAGGCAATGGGATGGGCGGCGCCTATGTAAAGAATTCTAGTGACTTAAACACTCCGTGTTGGGGACAAAGTGGTCCTTTTCCACCCTTGCTTAGCCCTAAAACATGAAATTTAGTTCCAAGGACCCCAAAATACATATTCATTCATCAAAAGTGCTCAAAGATTCTCCTTAGGGTTTCAAAATAAAAACCCAAATAGTTCAAGATTTGACCGTAGGTTTTCAAAGATAATTACATATTTGGAATCACCAATCCGCAAGCTTCAAGAAACATCTATTATCCTTGGAAATAGAGGTACGTGGGGCTATCCAAAAATCTCATGGGCGTAGTTTTTATGAATATGCATGCTTTTAAATAGGGGTTTTCAATCAAATGCAAAAAACTTGCTTTTAATATGATTTCTAAGTCATCTTTCTTTATGTCATGGGAATTGTTTGCCTATATACTTCAATGGTTAAAACCATGCATATGTGATTTGAGATTTTCCATGGAAGTTTGATAAATATGAATGATAAATTGCTTTAAAATTCCCATGATAATGTCTTGATACGCCATATTATATTATGATCAACAAAAGAGAGCATAAATTTGAAATAACTATTGTTCACCACTTGTAAATGATAAAGCACCTTGGTTTTTACATAGTTATGCATATGTGGAAGTGATATTGAGGACTTGCAAGTCGGGTATGACGATACCCTACAGAACATGATATGTGATTGAATAAGATAAAATTTGAATGCATTGATTTTACATGAGAAAGGTGGATGCCCGAAGAAGGCATTTGAGATGTATGGGCTCATCGCTGGAAAATGTGTTTGCTGACATGGAATATTGGTACCAGGCAAAGTGATCTTGTGTAATTGACTTCATGTCATTCCCAAATTGGGACTATATACAGGAGCTTGAGCTAAGTGATCTTAGGCACTACCATTGGGTAGAGACACCTTGCTATGTCATCTTGTGTGTCTCTCCCTCACTTATACTCTAATCTCGGTGGAAACTGAGGTTAGGCAGTTGGTGTAAATTATGTAGGGTATTCCTCCTAGCTTAGTTGCATTTCATTGTTGTTGAGAAAGTATTGCATTATACCCATGTGTTTTTAAATGATTTGATACGAAATTATTTTATAATGGCTCTCAACTATATACTGTAAAAATATTATGTTTTGTTTTGATATCTCTGCGTGCCAGTACTTTGTGCTGACCCCCTCTCCTCTCCAACCTCTCAGGTTTAGAGGCCCAGTCTAGGGGCCAAGAGAATCAGTAGATCATTTAGACAGAATTGCAGAGACAAGTGGTAAGCCTTCTATGTTTTGGAAGGTCTTTTGTCCTGCATTCCATTTTTTTTCTTATATTCAGTTTTGGGGTCTACTGGGGGCCTTGTCCCAGTTTATATACAGTTAATTGACTCAGTCATTTGTTAGAGATTTTTGCAGATAGTTTTTTAGAGGTTAGTTGATGTTGAGGTAACCTCATCTCCCCATTATTATTTCTTTTCATATTATGACCATGTTTCTGAATTATTGTGTTTTTTTGCATTACTTTGATCATATTTATTAGGTGCATGATTACCAGACAGATAGGGGTGTTTCGGGCCTCCATGGTTTGAAATGCTCATCATGGCCAGGCCGTGGTTTGGGTCGTGACAAACTTTGTTGCAAAGCACGGTTCATGGTCCCAGGGTGTCTACAAAATTGTGTCAGGTAGAGTCTTGTTTATGGGTGTGTAGCGCAGCACACTCATAAGCAGGAGGCTACTAGGCTTTTAGGAAATATTTCCTTTCTTTGTGATTTAGTTCGTGCTTCAGAGCCTGAACTGTCCCCTAATCAATGATCACTTGTGTTTCAGAAACACAGTTATGAGTCCACGTTGTATCATCGATCAGAATACTCAGTCAGATGAGGCCCGTCCCACCCATGGGATATAAACCCATAACAGGGCTTACACTCCAGAATTTATCCCTACTTCGGGAGTCCCTCCAGTCCCGACCAGACCACCTCGAGCTCCACAAACTAATGCCAACCGTCTCTAAACTGCTCAGGGAGATATTTCAAATACAGAATTCAGACGGTCCATTCATATACTGACACAGTCGGTAGCTAACCAGGCTCAATGATCGGAAGATGTTGGGTCTGCATCTGTTATGTCTGGGCTACTAGAGTCGGACATTTCATAAAGATGAACCCACCTAAATTCACTAGAACCAAGGTGGAGGAAGATCCACAAGTGTTCGTAGATGAGATAGAAAAGATCTTTAAGGTGATGCATGTGGATGAGGTTGAAGGGGTGGAGCTAGTAACCTATCAGCTCAAGGACATTGCGAATCAGTGGTATACTGACTGGGAAGATGAAAAAGGTGAAAGTGCTGAGCCCACAGTTTGGGCGAATTTGTGGAAGCTTTCCTTGATCGATTCTTTCCTCTGGAGTTGAGGGAGACCAAAGCGGAAGAGTTTATGAATTTGAAGCAGGGCAGTATGAGTGTCCAAGAGTACACTTTGAAGTTTAATAAACTAGCCCGCTATGCCCTAGAGTTGACTAGTAATATGAGAGCCCGGATGAGGAAATTTGCATTTGGCCTTGATGATAACCTAGTACTTGAGTGTCAGGAGGCTATGTTGAATAAGGTGTTAGACTTTGCTTGATTGACCGTTCATTTGCAGCAGGTGAAAGAGAAGAAGAAAAAGATTGTTGAATCTAGAGAGAAAGACAGACAGGCTAAGAGAGCTAGATTTGCGGACCAGCACCAGAGTCAGCCGCAGAGTGGTAACTGGGGTAATAAGTGGTCGAAGAAGAAGAAGTTTTGGATAATGCACAATCAACAGCCAGCGCCCCAGCACCCAGACCACCGACAGACAGACAAACTCAGAGTTTTTAAACTCCTCATGGGTCCAAAGCTCTAGGTACATAGTCTTAGGGAAGTGTGGCCTAGCAGCATCACACTTATCCATGGTGTGAGGTTTGCAGAAGGAATCATCTAGGGAAGTGCTGGTTTGAGGGGAGAAACTACTATACTTATGGCAAAGTGGGTCACCTTTAGAGAGATTATCCTTCTGCTGGAGTACATGTGGGGGGGTGGGGGGGGGGCTAATTCCCAAGCCATCTCCACAGCTCTTTTTCCTAAGGGTGCCCCTTAAGCTGCTGGAAGCAGTCGCAATCGGTTATATTCTTTGACTAACCGCCAAGCTTTGCTTGATCCCCGGTCTACTTTATCTTATGTGGTTGTTGGTTTCGGGTTTGAGCCCGAAGTTAATATAGAACCCTTCTCTGTTTTTACTCCTGTAGATGATTCTGTTATTGCTAGAAGGGTATATAGAAATTGTGTTGTGTCTATTCATAGTAGGGAAACTGTGGTAGACCTTTCAGAAGGGTTTAGGTACATAAGTGAATTTGAGCACAACTTTCCACCCTCAAACGAATGGGCAAGCTGAGCGTACCATTCAGACCCTCGAAGATATATTGAGGGCATGCGTCATTGATTTCAAAGGTAGTTGGGTAGATTACCTACCACTGGTTGAATTCGCTTACAATAATAGCTACTATGCCAGCATCAAGATGGCTCCTTTTGAGGCTTTGTATATGAGAAGATGTAGGTCTCCGATAGGATGGTATGAAGTGGGTAAGACTCAGTTGTATGGGCCTGCTCTTGTTCATCAGGCAATGGAGAAAGTGAAGATCATAAAAGAATGACTCAAGACTACTCAGAGTCGTCAGAAGTCCTATGCCGATGTTCGGAGAAGAGAAGTAGAGTTTGAAATTGGTGATTGGGTGTTTCTCAAGGTTTCTCCTATGAAAGGAGTTGTGCAGTTTGGAAAAAGAGGTAAATTGAGCCCTCTTTATGTAGGTCCATATCAGATTTTGAAAAAAATTAGTACAGTTGCATATGAGTTAGAATTGCCTGCAAGTTTGGGTTTCATTCATCCGGTATTCCATGAATCTATGTTGAAGAAATGCATTGGAGATCATTCTATGGTATTGCCAGTAGAGGGTATCAAAGTGACAGATTCCTTGTCTTACGAAGAAGAGCCCGTTGAAATTTTAGATCGCCAAGTTCGAAAGCTGAGGAGCAAAGAGATAGCCTCAGTAAAGGTAATGTGGAGGAATCAGAAAGTCGAAGAAGCAACTTGGGAGTCAGAAGATGACATAAGAATTAGATATCCCAATTTTTTTGCTTCGATGGAGAAAGAGACAAAAGGTACTATTCCTATCTTATCTTTCCTAGTCATTTATTATGCTTGAAATCGTGTCTGTCT
>NC_061121.1:45562812-45574412 GCF_002878395.1 Capsicum annuum
AATACAAATGTATCGTTAACATTTGTAAGTCAAATTTATCATTTGTATTTGGATATAAACAAGTATCATTAGTATGTGTATGGTTCGATTTGTATAAACATGTATAATTTGATACAAATGTATTATTTGTATTTGTACAATATAACATTTATATTTGTATAATTTATCATTTGTGTTTGTATTAATAAAATACAATTCATATCAATGAATATAAAACAACTATTCGTAAAATCAAAAGTAAAAACTTATCTTTACTTGGAGCTCTCTAGAAATGCTCTCAGCGCACGTTAGATAAACATACGCCGAACTTGACAACCATGGCTAGAGGGCGAGGAAGAGGATGGGGGCAAGGTCGAGGAAGGCCCCCAAAGACGATAATCACTTCATTTGGTAGTTCTACTACTACTAGGCAACAAATCCCACTGAAAACTGAGCTGATAACACTATCACTAGGAATAGAGATAATGGAGCAGAGAACAGATGATAGGAATGGCTCCATAACAACAGCAAAAAAGCTCCAATTAAGTGACACACCACCGACTTACAGTAAAACTGATGAACCTGAGCCTTCTACAAAAGAGTACTATGCTAGTGCTAACAGAGCGCCGACACGAGCTGATGAACAACAGAACACTGAAGAGATAACTCCAAATCTAGCAGAGGAGGAACGCAAGAGGAAAGAGAAGGGGAAAGTTGCCGCTAAAATATGGGTGAATCTGTTTGAGAAGAATAGATCTGCAGTGTCGCACCCCATTTTCCTTGGTGAAAGCAGGATTCGACATGACCACTTTTTTTGGGTTTTTTTTGAGATAGAGTGTGAAGAGTTGCCACCTAAGAATTAAGGTGCGTTAGGGCACTGGCCTAGGCTACTACGAACTTATTTTGTTGTTTTATCTTAGTTCATCAGAGATTCGGGTAAGGGTTCAAAGTACCTTAAAAGGAAGGTGTTAGGCACTTTTTGAGATCTACAAAGGTGGTTCCCGACCGAATTCATATTTTATGCGACGATTCTATGTGATCAAATATAGGTCTCATGTTTTGTTAACTTAAATGTTAACTAAGTGATAAAGTAATTAAGAAGCAAACATGTCATTTTTGTTATTTCTAATTGTTGATTATCTAAGTGATAAAATCAGTAAGACATATAATAAGACAAGCGAGGAGAAAGAAATGACATAATTTACAACAAATTGGGTTGCTTATATGATAAACTAACTACCCCAAATAAACAAGCATATAAAGTAAACAAAAGAATAAAAAGAATACGTCAAGTCAAACAGAGAAAGGTTTTTGGTCTCATTCGAATCAGAACCCCAATTTGTTTAATCATTATCCGACCCACTGGCCAAACTCTTAGACAAGTCATATGCCTTACCTTTAATATCTGTTGGAGATCATCATTTCCGAATGACTACCCATCCCACCCCACCTAGGCTGGTTGTTGACTCTAAAAGCATTCTAAAACAAGGATAAAACTAGCGTCTTTAGTAGTTCCTATCATCCCGCCTATCGTCCAAGAGGCATTAGACTTTGCTATTCTGATTTTGTGGTCTAGATGAAATAAAGTTATGTTGCCTAGGACTCGAAATCCATAACAAGTAGGACGCCACGTAGCACATAATTATCCTAAGTTAGCCTCTTGATTAATTAAAGTTGATTAGTGTGATTAACATGCAAAGACAAATAATGAGTTTGTTTTGACGTCATTAACCTATAGGCATGATATCCAAGTGTTCAACAATTATTTTAAAAAAAATAATTGTCACAACATGTAAACAATGTGGTAAAAGTTTCATTGAGAATAAAAAGGCATACCAAAGTCAAGCAAACGTGAAAGAATAAAAATATTAATTTACTATGTATAGGATAGTTAAGCATGATGCCTAAGTGTTAAACAGTTGTTAATATGACGAAATGTAATTGTTGAATCATTTTTAACATGTGTTATAAAATTGTTACAAAGGCATGTCAAAATTACGTAAGTATGCTGCTGGCGAGTTAAATCAATTTTAACAGAAAGAAAATAAGTTCAACATGTTGGGAATTAAGGAGTGCACTAAAAATGGTACTGGAAAATGTATTAATACATTGATTAGCATGCAAGGGGATTAATTGTGAAAATATTCTTTAAACATAAACAATTAGTTGAGTACTGAAAATTCAATTTTGCATTATTTTAAAGGTACGACAAGCAAAACTTGGTTAATGGAAGTGTTTTGAAGGAAAAAACGTGTAGTATCTGGAAGTTGTTTAAATAGGCTAAAAAAAAGAGGATTCAACAGCTAAGTTTTGTTTGGACAGCCTTAAGAACGGAATTTAATGACTAAAAATTATTTAAACAGATTGAAAAATATTTAATTGTTGAAATTCATTTTAATGTGTTAAAAAAATAATTTTGTTGATGTTTAAAAGGCATGCGAAAGTTAGAACTTACCACGATATCCAAAAAATCAAACATGTCGAGATTAATTATGGCACTTATAAGTGGTCCGAAAAGCATGCTTTCTAAGCAACAAGTAATTTAATTAACGAATCTTAAATTATGTTGGCCTAAGGAATTCACGTAGCACATGAATCACATAATCCCTACCCCAAGCAGTCCCATAAATCTTGTTATACAATTATTTCTAGAAGTTATTACAACACGATGAATAAAAATAACTCACTAAATAAAGAAAAAGGAATGGACAACCCCCTTCCCAATATTCCGGTGATTCTTCAAATTTCTGAAATTGTCTATTTACACCTGTGAGACAATGTATAATAGCAGTACAAGTAAAAATACAACATAACACAGACATAGCAAACAAACAGTGAATAATTTCCATAGACATGTTTACTAGCATCATCACATAAAGTGTAAAGAAAAATTGCATTGACAGTTGCCGATAACAAGTAATAATAATAAGAAAACCAAGAAGCACAAAATCCACGTACGAATTGCCGCAGAACAGTCAAGATCAATACTTCGAAAAATAAGTTCGAAAGATAAATAAAGTAAAATTGTTTCTTGTTTGCTTAAAGCTTTTGTGCGTGTAAATTGTAAGCTCCTTAAAGAAATGAAAAAGGGATTGTTTATATAGCAAAAAGGAGTAGTGGAATAAAAAAGAAAGATAAAAATTCCCATCAATCAGCAACCAAAACAGAAATGAAAAAGAGTTATATTTACAATCAATCACAATATTAATGTCCTTAATCAAATAAAATAAAATCAATCCAGAGTCAAATTATCATAAATAGATAAGTAGAAAGATACTAATTTAAAGGAGAATAAATAATAATAATAATAATAATAATAAAACTTGTATTATCATTAATATTTACCATATATGTTAAAAATTGATTGACGAACCGTTAGGCACAGTAATCAAATTAAATCAATTCTGTAGTATCAATCAGAGTAAAACGAAATAAGCACAATCAAACACATCTTACATAAACACTGATTCAAATTTCTGATAATATCAACTAAATCAAAACATAATCCAAGCATAATATCCTCAATAACAAGTAGGCATCAGTAATCATATTGAACATCACAAAAAGAAAATTGGGGGAAATTCTCACGTAGGACAACGTGGATAATTAATCAAACACACATATAAAAAAATGGGTTTTGACAAAAATGCTTAACCAAAGTAATCTCAAAACACGAAAATCTGTCACATTAGCAAGTAAAAGAGGCTTTTGAGACTAAATAAATAAAATATGAAGTAAAGGTCTTGCCAGTTTTTCGGCATGGTCGACGGCGAGGGATTGAGAGGAGAGACGGAGAGAGAGAATGGAGAGAAATTTGTGCGGCTGTTCTGAAAAAATGAATTAGGTTTAGGATTTCGATTGTTGTTTAAAATGGAAAATAAAAGAGATTTGATCTCAGTCGTTAGATCAATCTTGATCAACGACTGAGATTTTAGATCTTGTGGAATTTAAAAGTGTGGCTAGAATTATGATAAATTGACTGATAGGCGAAAATTGTCATAACGTAAATAATGTGGCTAGAATTGTCATCAATTAAATATAAATTGGTTATAAATTAAATATGTAGACAATGAAATGGAATTGACCGCTACAATAATAATAATAATAATAATACTAATACTAATACTAATACTAATACTAATAATAATAATAAAAAAAAAAAAAAAGGAAAAGCTACCGCTATGCACGGTGTCTGGGGAAGGACTCTACCACAAGGGTGTATCGTACGCAGTATTACCTTGCATTTCTGCTAGAGGCTGTTTCTAAAGATTGAACCTATGACCTCTTGGTCACATGACAACAACTTTACCAGTTACTCCAAGGCTCCCCTTCATAATAACAATGCTAATAAATAATAATAATAATAATAATATATAATAATAATAATAATAAATAATAAATAATAATAAATAATATTTAATAATAATAATAATATATAATAATAAATAATAATAGATAATATAAATAATTACGCAACACTAGACAATGTATTTGCAAAATACGAGTGTGCATAATTACCTAAAAATAAAATAAAATATCGTATTTGAGTTAAAAATTAGAAAAATGATACTAAAAGATAATAAAATAATTTATGCATTTTCTAAATTGTGAATGAGACTCATCAATATGTATCTAATGTAAGAATAATGTGTAAAATATTAATAATTAAAATTAAATAATTTTAATAAAATAGCAACCTAAAAATAATATCGAAGGGGGGGGGGAGGGTCAAAATTGGGTGTCAACAGCTGGCCCTTCGTTGCTTGAGAATGATAAGAGAATTGTCAAGCAACGAAAGTTGATGTAGTAGCCAATTTTGTCCGACCGAGGAGGATTCGTTGGAGTTAAAGCGATAAGAGGTGCTTTTAAAAATAGTGTGGCCGAGACTTCAATTTTAAGTCGCTACATATCTCTGGTTTTACGAGAATCAGGCCGTTTGTAGTTTCAGATTTAGGAATGAACAATATTCCTAAAGAATGTTAATGATAAAGAATAGGGGCATCAACAACGGTATCGCGAGTCAGTGAGACGGTAATGAATAGGATTTGGAATAATGACGTATGGAGAAGCCTGAAAATGTTGAGGTAGGTGTGTTTTAGGATTAGTTTAGGCGATGAATGCATAAATGGGGTAATACTCTGAAAACAGAAACGAAAATTGTCTCTATTTGTTATTCCTTCTTTATTACATGTGTCTTTACATCGTACTAAATAACAAAAGTTAGGCATATAAGAAATAAACAATTGATAAACCTAAAGTCAATGTGGAAATAAAGAAAGCGTATTTGCTGTATTGTTGAATCAGCTGTTTGACTTCTTAATGTGACGTTGGATCAGCTGTTTGGCTTCTCGATATGACGTTGGATCGGATGTTGAACCTCTTGATATATCATTGGATCAGCTGTTTGGCTTCTCGATATGACATTGGATCGGATGTTGAACCTCTCGATGTATTATTGGATCAGCTGTTTGGATCCTCGATATAACGTTAGATCGGATATTAAACCTCTCGATGTATCATTGGATCAACTATTTGGCTTCTCGATATGACGTTGGATTGGTTGTTGAACCTCTCGATGTATCATTGGATCAGTTGTTTGGCTTCTCGATATGATGTTGGATCGGATGTGTACCTGTTGGTCCTGTCACTTTCAGCTCAACTGGATAAAATGGTTAGTACGGATACATATATGTATGTAGAAGAGGCTGAACAATGTAGTGAAAATAACCATAACGATAAAGATAAGATAAGAAAGCGTATCTGTTGTATTGCTGGGTCAATTATGAAGTCTTTCGTCATGATGTTGGATTAGTTATTGTGCCCCCTCCTGATGGAGTGATTTCTGTCATTTGTACCTATTGATCCTATACTCAAAGAAAAATTATGAGTTTGTAAAAGAGGAGGTTGATTTGTGACTCTACCTCGATTGGAGTGTCTTCTTCTTGATGTCGTCGTCTAGTTGAATACGAGTAAGGTTTCAAGAACCTAACATTGTTGATTAAGGTTCTACAGAAACCCAAGAAATAAGGTTTTACAGGAACCCAAGATTGTTGAATAAGGTTCTACAGGAACCCAGGATTATTTAATAAGGTTCTACAAGAACCCAATATTGTTGAATAAGGTTCCATAAAAATCCAACATTATTGAATAAGGTTCTACAGGAACCCAAGATTATTTAATTAAGGTTCTTTAGGAACCCAAGATTGTTTATTAAGGTTCTGCAGGAATCCAAGATTGTTGAATAAGGTTCTACAGGAACCCAAGATTGTTTAATAAGGTTCTACAAGAACCTAAGATTGTTGAATAAGGTTCTACAAGAACCCAAGATTATTGAGTAAGGTTCTAAAGAGATCTAAGATTATTGAATAAGGTTCTACAGGAACTCAAGATTGTTGAATAAGGTTCTACAAGAACCGGAGATTGTTTAATAAGGTTCAACAGGAACCCAAGATTATTGAATAAGGTTCTACAGAAACCCAATATGGTGATTAAGGTTCTACAGGAACTCCATATTATTTGATAAGGTTCTATAGGAACCCAGTATTATGGATAAGGTTCTACAGGAACAAAATATTATAAATACGGTTCTACAAAAATCCAATATTATTTGATAAGGTTTTACAGGAACCCAATATTATGATTAAAGTTCTACAAGAATCCAATATTATGTATAAAATTCTACAGAAACCCAATATTGTGATTAAGGTTTTACAGAAACCTAATGTTATTGAATAAGGTTCTACAAAAACCCAAGATTATTCGATTAAGGTTCTATAGGAACCCAAGATTGTTCAATTAATGTTCTACAAGACCCAAGATTGTGATAAGATAATATCAGATTAAATATCATCAAAGTTAAAAGATAGAACAACTCAGTTCATTTTCCTTATTTGGAATGCAATCCTAGCCTCTTTGATGATATCACAACGTTATTGTTGCATTTAGTACCTGTTGTCTGTACTTAAAGAAAAATTATTAGTCGAAAAAAAAGAATGTGGATTTGTACCATGCCTGAATCAACTCATTGGTCGTTGTTTTTTACTCCATGAACCGTTGGAATTTGTACTCCATTATGATGAAATTTTCAAGGAATTCTCAAAAATTTCTTCCCCAGTTTAGTATGTAAAGCGCCTTTCTCACGTCATTGTGAATGAATGTATTGTTTAATCGTGAAATTTTTGAGGTTTTCTTGAAACCTCAAAAATTCTGCCCCAGTTTTTATCTTTGGAGTCTTATATTCCTGTGCCACTCAAGGAAAACATTAGTCTAAGAGAAATGGTTGTCCTAAATTTGAATATCATAACCTTAATTGTAATCTGCCTTTATATGCTCAAGAGTTGGGTTAATTAGCTTGGTGATTTGGAAGTGTAGGAATGTGAAAGAGAGGGGCAAAAATGTTTTATTTAGATAAAAACCGGACCCAAAATGGGCTGCCTATGTATCCAAATGGAAGTCAGGTCGAACGTAGTTCATGAGTACAAAGAAATGTAGAGAAAACAAGAAAATATTGCTAGCTATAAGGTGAGTAAAATAGTGACGTAAAATAGAAACGTCAATTCATGTGATGCGTTTTATGTTTCTTTCGTGAACGTCTTGGATCTTGTTGGACAGAGTAGGAGTGGATCTGACAAGCCTTGTTTCGAGGACCAAAATCAGCGTGGATCTCATTATATCGATAACCTTGTGTTTGAGGTATGGAAGGTGATAAATCCTCTTCCTCTTCCTTAGGTGGATTCTTCGGTTCACATTCTAATTTCTTTCCAATTAAAATTAAACTCTCAAAGTTGTGATTGACCAGGAAGAACATTTTTTGAAAGTATATTTCGTTTAGTGTCTTGAGGAAAATTTGGATCAATTCCCCCTCAGGTACAGAAGGACGTATTTTGGAAGCCTCTAACTCCATTGAGTTGCATATTTCTCAAAAGATTCATAGGTCGCTCTCTTCATCTCGAGCGATTCTCGCATTGTCCGACCAGTATTGATGTTAAACTTGTATTGCCTCTCAAAATCTTGAGCCAATTCTACCCAATTATTTCATTTCTCTAAGTTTTGTTGGGCGAGCCATGTGAGTGCCATTCCTGACAAACTCTGAATAAACAATCTCACAAGGAGAGGCTCATTGTGCCCTATGCCAATTAGTCTGCCATAATAGTTCTTTAGCTATTTGATTGGATCTCCATACCCATCGAATGTGTTGAATTTGGGGACTTTGTATCCTGGAGGTAAATCAATCCACGGTTGTATTCATAATTTCTCAGACCTCAAGTCGTAGATACCCCTAGAATGCAGTTCCTCATTCATCCTTCTTTATAAGTAACAAAGCCTTCGCCAACGTTCATCTGATTTGATTCTTTCACTTTCAGAAGTGTCATGTGCAAACGAGAATTTCTGAGAAGGGGTGTGGGTAAGGCGAGGATAAGGAGTCATAGTATTTTGCCTTGGGCAATGAGAAGGAGGACTGACAATTTTTCGAATATTGAGCATATTTGTCATGTTGCAGATTGTTACTTGAGTTTGATGTTCAAATTATAGACAACCTTAAAATAAGATATGTAAGGCACACAAAAATTACCACATAACACATAAGTTCGAAACATAATAAATATAAAACAAAAGGTATTCAAGGATGAAGACTAAGATTTAGTATGTGATATAGGCGTAAAGATTTGATCTCCTAGCGCACGAAACATGAAGTGATAGAACATAATATCAAATTTGCAATTGTGATTGCAAGAAGATAAGAAAGTTAGGAATGAGTAAGGTCGACTTTTGTTGAACCTCAGATTTGTTGATTCAAAACATCCATTATAAATGATATTGTTGATTCATCCAACTCCATTTAGAAAGGGATAAAATGGGGAAAAATAAGATTTTATTATGATGAGACTGAACTCATTAAATGAATGCTTACGTATCCCTCATATGGGGAATCGGGTCGACCGTAGTTCAAATTACACAAGCAGGGAAGACATAAAAAAAGAAACTGCCAATCTTAAAACTTGAATGAATTCTAAATTCTTGAGTTCTGGGTCAGAGAATCAACATGATATACTCTACACCAATGTCGAACCCATACAAGTCAAGCCTAATAAATCAATCATCCTCACGATTTGGCTTTATCATATTTATCACTTTATCGTCAATCAGTGCTTGAATTTTATTTTTCAAAGTTCGACATTTCCTGTGGTGTGTCCTTTCATCCTTGAATAATAAGCACAAGTCTTAGAACGATCAAGCCATGGTGCACATGTGTTCATGACAATTGCGGGAATAGAAGTGATATAGCCAGCCATCCTCAATCTCTCATAAAGTTGAGTTATAGGCTCAACTAAGGGAATGTATTGTTGTGGAGGATTTTTTTGAAACTTATGATGAGGTCTGGTGGATCGGGTGGATCATTGATTTGTTGGTGGACTTGGGTAAGAAATTGGAATGTAGTTTGATATTGGAGCAACAAATGGAAGTGGGTACCAAACAGTCTATGGAAGAGGTTTTGTGAAGGATTATGGATAATAGGCTTGGACATAATTGGATGTTGGAATAATTTTTAGAGTTGGGTACCATATCAGTTGAGGTTGGGGTACACTTACTTCAAGATTTGGAGGTTTGGATATCTTGTCAATGATCATCTTCCCCTTATTCTTGGATTATGTCTTAACCAAATTTGCCTCAATTGTGAGCTTCCTTTTTAGCTTATTGTCAAACCGCCTAACAAAGTCAGTTGTTAAATGATCCCAAGAAACCCATTTTCTAGTATCATTTTCGGCGTACCACATCAATGCTGGACCCTTAAGTGAACTAACAAAGAGTTTCATCTTCAAGCTATCACTTTGTCCTATAACTGATAATTGGTCAAGGTACTCCTTCAAATGGGAATGAGGGTCTCCCAACCCATCATATAATGGAAAGTCAAAACCCTCGATTACCTTTTTATCTTTCCTTGGTTTGGATGACTTATTCATTTTGGTCTGTTGAGATGATCCTGCCTCATGGTTAGGAACCTGCCCTTCCGTCTCCTTGTCCTCACTCGTATTTGTTAACTCAATAAGTACTTTTAGCAATGCAATTGAAAACTGACTTGGGGACATATATGCATCACCATCAGGCATAGGTGAAATTGTCAGTATAGGGGACTCTGTGGTGTAGATGGGAGTGTTGAAGTCTATTTCAGATAAGGGTTCTGGAAAGTCTGGTGGCATATCAACTGAACCTCGAAGATCAGTCATTATTTCCCTAATTCTCTCAATTCTTCTCTCTATCCTTATGGCACTTGAAATGACTCTATTTTGATGCGGACCCAGGCCTTCGTGCTCAACTTCGCTATTGATAAGATTGATAAGCATCGCTTGACTGGCCATTTCTAATGTTCAACTTTAGTCAACCTTAGAAAAAAGGACCTACGATTAGAAACAAAGAGTACGTATGGAAGTCTAGAATGAATTCCTATTCATTTGAAAATAATGAGTTATTTTCATTCAGAGTGGATAGAAGTTTTGAGAGCTCTATGTAACTTAGAGATTTGGACAGCTAGAGCACAACATAAATATGACAATATCAAAAGAATTACATGGGACAATAGTAAATAAGCGTTGAAAGCATTAAGAAGAGGATGTCCTAAAATGATGAGTTGCGCTAAGAGATTATGGATGAGATTAAAACCCTTTATCAAAGCAAGAGTTGAGCCTAGGGATGAGTAATATACTAACAGATAAGTCCGGAGGATATTTGAAGGAAAGTATTAAATCGGCCCTAAGAGTGTATTGTAGGGTCCTAACATGACAAGAGTCTTAAGAGTAATGAGCTCTCAAGTAAGGAACACTAAATATAAGGAGTGACTAAGGCAAGAACGAAAACAACAAGATAGGCAAGACGTCAATACATACATAGAAATGTAATATATAACAAATAATTGTGAGTTCCTTTGAGGTTGTGAACCTCTTTGGACCTTGAATGAGACTAACATTTAACGCATCAAGGATGCCAAGGTATCCTACATTGAATGGGACACATATTCCTTAGTGAAAGAAATATGTAGCCAGACCTAAAGGACAAAAGTGAGTTTATGACATGGTTCCCTTGAGTGGACAACTCGAGAGTGGGAAAGCTTGTGACTGTCGACGCACCGCTGATCGACCGATCCACAAGACATTTCCCGAAGGGTGTTTTAGGAAAGAATGTCTGTGTATTTATGCAACTGTTCATAAAAAGAAAAAAAAGAGGTTTCCAAGTAGAGGAGAGTATGAGCGGAATGCCAGTTATATAAAGAAGTAACACATAGCACATAGAGACATACAATAGCATGCTTTAGCAATATAAAAATAAATGATCATCAAAATATGTGACCAATAAAAGGGAATTGGAGAATAGATGGACATGGAGACATAACATATAAAAGCTATTATGTGTTAGGGAACCGGTCTAGGCTACAAATAACATGTGACCAATAATATGTGTTTGCTTATTATGGACACATAATACATAAAAACATGTGTTTGCTCATTATATAAGGTGCATTAGGGCACCAGTCTAGGCTACTACAAACCTATTTTATTGTTTTATCTTAGTTCACCAGATATTCGGGTAAGGGTTCAAATTACCTCAAAAGAAAGGTGTTAGGCACC
>NC_061121.1:45577412-45609810 GCF_002878395.1 Capsicum annuum
TTTGAATGCATTGATTTTACATGAGAAAGGTGGATGCCCGAAGAAGGCGTTTGAGATGTAAGGGCTCATCGCTGTAAAACGTGTTTGCTGACACGAAATATTGGCACCAGGCTAAGTGATCTTGTGTACTTAACTTCATCTCATTCCCAAATTAGGACTATAGGTAAGAGCCCGGGCTAAGTGATCTTGGGCACTACCATTAGGTCGAGACACCATGCTCTGTGATCTTGTGTGTCTCTCCCTCACTTATACTCTAATCTCGGGGGCAACCGAGGTTAGACAGTTGGTGTAAATTATGTAGGGTATTCTACCAAGCTCAGTTGCATTTCATTGTTGTTGAGAAACTATTGCATTACACCCATGTGTTTTCAAATGATTTGATACGAAATTGCTTTATAATGGCTCTCAACTATATATTGTAAAGATATTATGTTTTTTTTGTTATCTCTGCGTTCCAGCACTTTTGTGCTGACCCCCTCCCCTCTCCAACCTCTCAGGTTCAGAGGCCTAGTCTAGGGGTCAAGAGAATCAGTAGATCATTCAGACAGAATTGCAGACAAGTGGTGAGCCTTCTATGTTTCAGAAGGTCTTATGTCCTACAGTCCTTTTTTTTCTTATATACAATTTTGGGGTCTACTGGGGTCCTTGTTCCAATTTATATACGGTTACTTGACTCAGTCATTTGTTAGAGATTTTCGCAGACAGTTGTTTAGAGGTTAATTGATGTTGAGGGAACCTCATCTCCCCATTATTGTTTCTTTTCATATTTATGACCATGTATCTGAATTATTGTTTTTTCCTTATTACTTTGATCATATGAATTAGGTGCATGATTACCAGACAGATAGTGGTGTTTTGGGCCTCCATGGTTCGAAATGCTCGTCACGGTCAGGCCCTGGTTCAGGTCATGATAGTTAAGTGCATAAGAATTCTGGGTTTAATTAATTCATGAAATATAGTTAGTTAGTCATGCCCTAAGGATAAATTAATATTTCTGTAATTAATAAAAGGAAGTAAAATTGAAAGTTGAAATCGGATAAGTATATTCAGTTATTAAACCTTTATGATTATCGTGATTTCTTCTTGGTTGCTATATGTTATTATATGTTTCTAACCATAGTTGATCAACTATACCTATCAGTACGTGAGATTGTACTGATACTATGCTTACTATATCTCCATTTGAAGATATAGCCATGTTGCAGGTCAGTTGGAGTTCTTATATGTACACTGGCGAATATTTTTCAGTAGCTACTATCATCCAACTCATACATGAATGTTGTGTCTCCAGTCCTTCTTTGAGTTGTTAGTGCTCTTGTACTGATTTAGATTAGGTTTTGAAAAATTGTATAATTTATTTTTGCAATGTATTATTGTAATAAGTGTTCTTTAAATTGAAAGTTTATTTAATTATTTATACTTAGGCTATTTTAAAGGTCTTTCTCAATAATTGAATAGATGTGTGGTAAAGGTTCTCCTATATAGGCGGAGTTGGGTAGGTGCCTGCATGATCTTTGAGTTAGGTCATGATAAGATGGTATCAGATCCAAGGTTATCGATCTCCTAGTACAAGACAAAATGTAGAGTAAAGTCCTGTAGATTAGTGTGTTCATGTCCAACACTAAATCTATAGGAAGCTATAAGGCATCTAGGAATCTAGCTCACTTTCTTCTCTCTTATCATTCTATCCCAGAGTTGTTTCCCTGAGTTGAGTTCAATTTGTATTTAGAACATTTAATTTATATCGCAATAATCAATTAGGATTCGTTTGTCCCAGTTGGTATCTAAATAATGTTTGGAAGGTTGAAATAGTGTTATTTTTTTTTGGCAGAAGAGGTCAATAAGAGACATAGGACCTGTATTCTAATGTTATGAATTATGTTAGAGGTGAAGAATATATACCCACTTCGATAATTTACCCATTTATTAGCTACTAGGGATAAAAACCCCTAGTGATTTTAGTGAAAAAAATTCTTTATATTTCAGATTTCTAGAGTTTTCTATCTCTTAAACCATATGAATTCTACTAGAATTAACATAAACAATCGTAATTTAACCCCATTAATGTTTTCTAACACCTAAGAATAATTCTTTACTAAAATTCTTTACTAAATTTATACACATTTCCACCACTTTTCATCAAATCTATAACAAGATCTAATCCACAACTTTCTGCCATGAATTCGTTTCTAATGATTTTCTAAGGTTATAAGAAGTAATTTCAAGTCTAGAATGTAATGATTTGCCTCCAAATATTAAAAACCTAAAAAACCCTATGAAAATCATCTTTTCTAAAGCTCCCTAGAATTTTTCAAAAGAAAGAGCCGAATGAGAATATTTCCTAATTTTAAAAAACTGTCAAATCTTATGTGTTATCACCACAACAGTTGATTACCACTATAGTTTTACCACTGCAGCAATTCACACCTTAAAATGGAGGTACCCCACTGTGGTACCTTTTATCACTATAGTGGTTTGAGGCTGAAACTCAGGAGCCCTCATCAACTTTGTTCATTTTGCAATACACGCCATGAATTTTTACATCTAAACCAACTCCTACACGGTAAACTCTATTACCGAAGTTCTACAACTCCATCTTTGGTGCCAAAAATTACTACCTTTTTCTAAACTCATTGTCCATATAGATGTCACATCAAACCCCACTGCCAACAATCACGTTATTAATAGACTCTATTTTATTAACACACCCTCTAAAATCGTCCAATCCTATACTAGCCGTTAATTTCTCCAAAATTAGCTTAAGGACAGTCTAAGGGAAAATTTTACCCCCTCTTTCATAGTAAAAATAATTTGGGTCATAATATTAGATACCAATTTACCCATCCATTCATTCTTGAACAGTAATTATCCCCAAGGATATAGTAAGGCAAAGAGAAGTACCTAGGTCAATCAATAAATGCAGATATCACATGCGCATATATGCCTCCATCTCCTAGGTAGACTCTTTAATAGTATGGTTCCTCTATTGAACCTTGACAGAAGGAATGAACTAGGTCCTCAACTTTCTCACATGCTTAGCCAATATAGTAATTGCTTCCTCATTGTAGGACAACTCGTTATGAATTAATTCAGGGTCCCAACGAATGATGTAGACACCATTTTTGTGATACTTCTTTAACATGGACATATGGAATATCAGGTGAACCCTAGACATACTAAGGGCTAAGTACAATAGATATGCTACTAGCCTCATTCCTTTCAAAATCTCAAAAGTGTCCAAAATATCTTGGGCTCAACTTGCCCTTCTTGACAAACAGCATTTCACCCTTCACGTGGGACACCTTTAGGAGTACCTTTTCTTCTTCTATGAACTTCATATCTCTCACCTTATTTTCTGCGTATACCTTTTGTTGTCTTTGACCCTCTACGGGCTTTTTTGAATGAATCTCACTTTTTTCATCAAGTCCTTATGCATGTCGGTTCCCCAAGGTCTCACCTCAAATGCATCAAACCACATAATTGGAGACCTATACCTCCTATTGTATAAGGACTAAAAAAGAGACATATAAAGACAAGAGTATTTATGTAAACAAATTCACACATCAGTAAGTGTTGGTCCCATTGATCCTTAAAGTCTATAAAACAAGCCCAAAGTATGTCCTCAATTACTTGGATTGTTCTCTTCGACTGGACATTGGTTTATTGATGGAAAAATGTACTTATATCAAATAAATATCCTAACTGTGACTGGGATATATACCAAACCAATCTAAACCCTAACTTTGACCGAAATATATCTCAAAAATTGGAGGTAAACTGAGTACCCTTTTCTGATACAATCAATATCAGAACTCTGTAATGACCTTACAAACTCCTTTATATAAATCTTAGCCAACTTAGCTATATTGTAATCTACTCTTACCAAATTAACATGAGATGATTGGTCAACTGATCAAAAATGATCCATTTAGAGTCACACTTCCTCATAGTCTTAGGAACGCCAATCACAAAGTCCATGATTATTCTTTCCTATTTCTATTTTGGAATAGGCATTCTCTGAAATATACTACCAAGCTTACGGTGCTCCTAATTACCTATTGGCAATCTCTCTTGCTCTACCCTGTAACATTTTTTCCTTGAGGTTTTTTGACTTCTTGTCTTTAAAATATCTACTTTTGATTTGATCACTGAATGTGGACCTGGCCTTCACATTTCCTAACATCCTTATATCACTAGTCTCCTATAATCTTATAAAATCATTAGCCAATGACTATACCTCTCTTATTAATAGGTATCTAGATATCTCCAACAATGCTAAGCTTCTTAAACTATTGAGGTATGAAGAAAGGATGATTTGATCTTTGTAATTCTCTAGATTCATGTGATGTAATTACAGTTGTTTACTTGGCTAGAAACTGTACTATGTGATTGTTGTGAGTTGTCATGTACTATGTGGTATAGGGTAAATGCTGGTCTATGTTGGTACTATTTGGCGGATAGCAATATGAATTTTTAGAGTGATACATCCATCTAGGGTTTGACTTTTCATTGCAATTGTAAACACAAAAATTTGTACTGAAACCGACCAAACCTGTTATGGTTTGATTGGTTGTTAGGAAAGGTTTAATCATTTTCATAAAAAAAAGTATTGAATCCACAATGGCAGGGTGGTTTAAAAAGAATTTTCTCTTGTATATTATTGATTTTTGAAACATTATGTGTTATAATGCGATGTTATTTGTTTGTTGGAAAGAGACTGAACTTGTTTTTGCAAAGATTAACTAAGTTTACACATTTTTTCTATTTGTATTATGGCTATTAAGGAGTTTGGGAAGGAGACATAGAGAAATATTAAATTTAGGTGGACATTGATTATGCTGCTATAGCAACATGAGGGCGACTATAGCGACTATATCACTATAGCGAGACTTTATCTGCCATAGAAAAGTAACTGTAGTGACATGTAGACTGATATAGTGACACGAGTGAGGAAGTGGCAAAGCCCTATTTTCCCCTGCAATGCTAGAAATTGGTTATAATATTAAAACAAAAAGGGAAAACTAGCATCCACACGTGGAAAGTAAAGGAAATAAAATTGCAATATCTAGTAAATACCCCAAAAGAGGCAATCCAAATCACCATTATAAATAACGGGGAAGGGGATAAAGGAACCTTGCTGGGTGTTGGTGTTGGGTGTATTTATACACTCTAGTGTTACAATTCTAGATTGTTTAGTCTTACTTTGAGGATTATTCCTATGCTTAGCAAGTTAATAATGGTATAATAATCATGTAAGTTTTCAAGGATATAATTATAATGTTTTGAAGTGTTTTCAAATAAGTTTGGCTTCAATTCAATCATTTAGAGTCTAGACTAGAAAACTAGTTTTACTAGCTTGAGTTAGGTGTTGTTCTAGTCTCTCATTTTGGATTCTAATGTGTTGAATAAGTTCCTAGTGGTTTTATTGTGTATTCATGTGTGTAAAAACTTTTTTGAAATGTGCAAAGTTTAATTGAATCAATTCAAGAGACAAAGCTAAAAGTTAAAGATTAAGAGAGCAAGCCTAGTCTTAGCTCATGTTTCTTGCTCATTGTTGTGAATGTTTTGTTGTATTGAGATCTAATCCATTGTCTATGATGATTTAGGATTCTTGTGGAATTGATTATGGTGATGTATGATTGTTGAAAAAGCTGGAAATTAAAGGGAAAACAACACCAAAATCTTGGAAGGGAAGGCAAAGTAATGCCACGAGTCATGAGACGAAAAGATGGACGTTGAAAACTTAGAAAATATTTTAAAGAAAACTTCAAGTAGTAGCATGAAAATATCCCATGAAGTAGGATCATTTGACTTAGATTCAATTTGGAAGTGTAATTCCAGTAAGGGCGTGTTATATACCCACGGCGTATGGCCCATCCAGATGGTGAATAGCATGCACCACATGCTCTCTACCCATGCTCTCAAGGGCGCATCTTATGTTTCATTTTAGGGAAATGTTTCCCACATCACATGCTTCATTTCTGTGCTCTCATGCACGTGATATACTACAATCCTACATGGTGTATAATTGGTTGACTATACATATACACTCTTAAACACTTTGTGAGTGATCTTTCGACGTATTAGAGACTAAAAAGGAGGCTACTGCACTTCGTAAATTAGGTTTTACATTCTTTAATTTAGTTTCTTTATGATTTTGATCATTCATACAATTATTTGGATGATAGTTATAACTATTAGTGGCTAAATACTCTCTTTCCGGTGTTAAAGCCAAGAACATGACTACTATCATTTTGGATTAATTTTGTTTAATTTGCTTATCATATTTGGTTGCTTGCTTATTCTTGTTTTAAATATTTTTAGGATTGATCACCCTTATAATACATATATTTTTGACCTTGCGATCTCTGAAGAAAGAATAGGAAGATAGGACGTAGGAATAAACAAATTATGGTTTGTATTCTTTTATGAAATAAGGAATTTGAATTAGCGTTTAGGTTAGGGATGTACCTAGAATCTTTACTTGATTCACATGTAGGATGATATCTTTAAGAACCTAATTGAATTATTACATCCCCACTCAATGATGTAGTTGTAATGTTCAAGTTTGGTAAATGATTAGAGCTCGGGAGACCATGGTCATGTGATTAACCCTACGAATCAACAGCCAAAATAAGCGAATTAATGAATGAAGTTCAATGACATAGTATGATTGTTCGAAGTGCTTTAACCCCGGTCTTTAGTCTATTGATTGTCTCAAGTCTTTTATTTTACGCGTTGTTTACTTTATTTTTCGTTACCAATCACAAGATCTTTTTGGTTACCTTGCATCAAGTTAATCTAGATTGTGAACTAGAATTTGGATAGTTGTTGGATCAAGTCCCTGTGGGATCAATATTCGGTTTTATTTAAGGCCACAATATTACTTGGTAGACCACGTACACTTGCATGTGTGCCTGCACGCTATCAAGTTTTTGGCGCCATTGCCAAGAACTTGTAATTTGGCAACTATTTTATTATTAGTTTTACTTTTAGAATTCATTGGTGTTTTTACACTTGGTCTTGTTTTTGTATTTGTAGGAAATAGGTTTTCAAGTTAGTAAGCGGGCAAGAGATAGGGAATTGGTTAAACGAAGCCTTAAACCCGAGCAATGCTTCCATAAACATAAGAGAGAAGCAATCCTTCTCCTTTGTATTCTGCAAATAGAAGAAGATCAAGAAAATCCTGCTCCTATGTATGAAGAACAAGCAGTCTGTAATACTGTTCGTGAAATGGCAATCCCATTTCCTACAAATCTGACCTCACCTTTTCAGAAACCAGCTGGTGAAGGTAGGTTCGAGCTAAAGAATAATATGGTGTAGCTATTTATTAGTAGTTGATAGTTTATAGGGCTTGCACATGAAGATCCATATGTTGAATTGCAGAATTTCATTGAGCTCATAGATACATTCATTCCGACAGATGTGAATGCTAATTATGTGAGGCTGACACTCTTCCCCAATTCACTTCTTGGGGAAGATAAAAGGTGGTTGAACTATGGCTTAGTGAATTCAATCACATAATGGGATTTCTTAGCCCGAAAGTTCCTCATTGGATTCTTTCTACCTTGCAAGACTGCAAAACTTCATTGTGAGATTGTGAGATTCAAGAAGAAGCCATACGAGAACCTCTATCATGTTTGTTAGCGGTTTAAGGCACTTCTTTGGGACTGTCCATATCATCAATAGTAGAATAAGGTACTTGCTCATACTTTTGTAGAAGCACATGACCACAAAACAAAATTTTTCTAGATTCAGCTGGAGGTGGTCAACCATTAGAGTTGACTTATGATGAGTTGTACACCTTATTGAATCGCATAGCGCAAGGAAATCCAAAATAGCATGGTGACTCTAGGAGTGCCACAAAGAAAGTTGCAGGTGTGCTTGAGATAGACCAATACACCACTTTATCTTCTCAGATTTCGACATTGCAAAATTTGATAAACACTCAGTTCAGCAGCCTAAAATTAGGAGCTACATAGCCTGCAGCCACAGTTAATGCAGTTCAGCCAACTAGTGGTTAGTATGAGGTTTATGGCAAAAGTGGTCATTCTGTGGCCATGTGCGCTGTAAAATCGGAGTCAGTGATTTTTGTGGGAAATTTATAGAGGCTAATTTATGGTAATGCCTAAAATCAAAAGTGGCAAATTTAGACACTAAATACCTCATGGAACAACCTGTAACACACCACATTTTTGGGCTAGAATTAAAATTGTTGTTCCTATGCGTACAGACTTGAACCCAATTATTCTATGTATATACATATGTGTTATCAAATATATTAGGTAGTAATATCTTGGTATATTGATCGAGGTCATACTACCCTCCTAATTCAAAGATAAGTTGAGGACTTTTCAATCAATAGAGTTTTGACAAATGCTCCACCTAGGTTTCACTTTAGATGAGTGTATCCACTAGAATATATTGATTCACATGTACTACTATATATCAAATGAAAGGTCTTTGAGTCTTCTTTCTAATGAAAGTGTTTTCACTTTATTCCAATAAGGTCCTGAAAAGTTATGCTTATTTAACGTCAACATGTCCATCTATCAACAAGGTGACAACTTGAGGTGATAAGCCGTTAACTAAGTGATGACTTATCAACAAAGTCTTCAGCCTTAACCTGAATATGATCAATTTCAGCTACAAAGTGATGACTTGAGGTGATAATCCATCACCTAAGTGATGACTTGTCAACCAAGTCGTCACCCATAACTAGAATATGATTAACCTCAGCCACAAAGTGATGACTTAGCCGTCAACTCGGTGATGAATAATCAACCAAGTAGTCACCCTTAAACAACAAGGGTCTAAGTTTATCTGTGGGTTGATGACTTAAGTTGATAAGCCATCAACTAGTTGATAAGCTATCAACTAAGTCATCAACTAAAAATTTCTACAATTCATACTTAGTTTTTGTAGGGGTATTTTGGTCTTTTCTTCACCTCAAACCCTACCTCCCATGACATAAATCTCCAAATAAATGTGTTTATCCATTATCAATTAGTTTTTAAAAGCCATTAGCCCTCTTTATTCCCAAGAACAAGATTAGAGTTTCTTCTTAAGATCATCTCCTAAGAACTTCAAAACTCCATTACATTCTCTTCAAGATAAGCAAGAATTTAAGATTTTTAATCCAGGAATTCAAGAAAGCTTTCAAGATTATCTCCAAGTCTTTCAAGGTCAAGATTTATTCCCCAAGTCGAGTCTATTAAGGTGTGTGGGGTTATGAACAAGGGTATCCTTTCACCCTTATCCCCAAAATTGCATGATTTTAAGATTTTAATACTTGTTTTGAATTAAGGTTCATACCTAAGTTTCCATACATTCTTGTAACATGTTATTATAATGAAATTGAAAGCTTTCAGTATGTAAATCATGAAGTGCCTATGTTATGTTTTAACTTACATGATTTATATGATGAATGAGATTTCACTTTCTTGATTTGTTATTGTTGAAGTACTTCAAGATTGTTATTAAGTATGAAGTATTATTATGAATTGACATGATTTAAATCATAGGTTTTAAGCCCTAAGTTTATGTCTTAAGATTTCAAGAAGATGAATGTTTTAAGTATTCTTTGATAAGCATATATTCAAATTTAAAGAAAGAATTGATTTATGGATCCTCAGCTAAGATATGAAATCTACACATGTTAGTTTTGATTATAGTTTAAAGCAAATAGATGCATAACTAGTTTACATTATAAATACTTATGTTATTTTAAGACGGATTTCTTACAGTATGAGCATATAAGTAAGGGAGTAGTATTAGCGCTGAGTTGGGTATGTGTCCCAATTCACATGCCCCAGAACTACGAGCCAACATAGGTCAGATTATTCTTATTTATATGGATACAGATATAGATTGTGATCACTTAGCTCAGTACCTACTCCGTGGAAAGAGTATGAAAACTCTCCCCAATGCAAGCTTTTCCCCACAGGTGAACAAGAAGTTTGACATCATGATAGCTCACATGGTGTATGTCAGTTAGAAGAACCTCTCTAAGATAGAATAAAATAAAAACTTTTAGAACTAAGTTTTGTGGCTCACAAAGTTTATCATTATGCTTTACTACTCATGTTTATGATTTTACACATTTGTTTTATTCAAGCCAAGGTGAGTCATTTACACTTAGCATGCAGTATTTGAAAGTTATGAGTACATTGAGTTTTTTTTACTTATGCATTCACCTTTGTATGCTCAGTACATTCCAAAAGTATTGATACACATATATGTCTATGTGCTACATTGTTTAATAATGTAGGTATTAGTTGTAGCCAATACATCATAATCAGGCAGTGTATAGATTCCAGTTAGTAGGTGATGAGTTCTTTTGATTCAAGGGGTCGAGTCAGTCGTAGTTCGAGTAACATCTTGTTCCCTTTATTCAGTTATATTCATTAGGGATAGTTGAGGGTCATGTCCTAATTACCTATAGTCAATACTAGTAAAGGCTTCATAGACAGTCAGTAAAATTATGTATTTTATTTCAGTTTTGTTTGTATAACCAGAGTTGTAATCTTTTTAACAGTTTTGTTTTGAAGATGTCCAGTTAATGACTTTTTTCTTCTTATTTCTTCAAGATTTATGTATTTTATATAGTTGATCATGAGTTATGCCAGTACAAGGGTTAGCTTAGGATCACTTGTGGTTCTAGGCACCGTGTGACGTCCAGGGGGTAGTCTCGGGGCATTACACAACCAGCAGTAGTTTCAGTAATCACAGGCACAAGGAAATCAGACCACAAATGGTAATATGGAAGAGATACTGAAACAACTTTTAGCCGATCAACCACAGTTGGCAGTAAACATGAAAAGTCAATAGCCAGAGATAAAAAGCCAACAAGTGACCATAAGGAGCTTGGAATTGTTGAAAGGTCAGCTTCAAAAGACACAAAATGCCAGACCTAAAGGTGGGTTTTCAAGTGATACTGAACCTCCTAAGCAATTTATGGCAATAAATTTAAGGAGTGGTAAAAATCCAAATAAAGAACCTCCCAAGAAAACAGAAGAGGTAAATGTGATTCGAGTCTTAAACAGGTAAATGATCAGTTTACGGAAAATTCAAGAAAGTTTGAGTATTGGGAAGAAAAATTTGTTGACGAAGTAAAAAATATCCCACAACTACCTTTCCCACAGAAGAATATAAATTCAAAGAAGGATGCGTGCTTCAAGAATTTCTTTGACACGTTTAAAGAACTATACATTAACTTACCTCTTTTAGATATTTTGCTAGGAATGCCCAAGTATGATAAGTACTTGAGGGATATGGTTGCTAACAAAGTTAAGTTATAGAATGTGGAGGCAGTAGCACTCACTGAGAAGTGTAGCTTTGTGGAGACTTAAAAGATGCCAAAAATCTAAAGGACCTTGGGAAGTTCACTCTCATAATTTAGATTGGCAACAGTGAGGTGGTTCAGGAACTTAGTGATTTTGGGGAAAGTATCAACTTGATGCCTCTATATTTGTTCAACATATTAGGCTTGGGAAAGCCTTGATCGAGCTCTATGCTACTGAAGCTAGCAAACGAGACCATAGTCCGTCCTGAAGATGCTAAAAAACCTAAAGGACCTTGGAAAGTTCACTCGCTCTATTTAGAATGGCAGCAGTGATGTTGTTCAGGAACTTAGTGATTTAGGGTAAGGTATCAGCTTGATGCCCCCGTCTTTGTTTAATATATTGGGCTTGGGAAAGCCAAGATCAAGCTCTATGCTACTGTAGTTAGTAAACGAGACCATAGCACATCCTGAAGGAGTGATAGAGGATGTTCTCATAAAGGTTGGAAAATTTATTATTCTTGTTGACTTTATTATTCTACATTTTTAGGCAGATGAATAGGTGTTGATCATTTTGGGGCATCCATTCTTAGCGACGGGAGAGGCGTTGATTGATTTGAGTAAAGGTACACTTACAATGAGGTTGGAGAATGAAGAGGTGGTGTTTGAAGAGTACAAACTGCTCAACACACTATCCCACGATAAAGAATTATGCATGATTACTGTGATTGAAGGGGATAAGTGTGGGGTGGTGGAGTTTATTCCATAAAAGAACTCTTTAAATACCCTTATTAACCACTTTAAGGCATAACCACCGCTTCCCAAAATGATGAAGATTGATGAGCCTAAAAAGGCTAAGGTTGAAAAAGTTCTTGACCTTGAGAGCTCACCCTCAAGAGGTCAAAAACAAATAAGAAGATGGCATCCAAGTATGATGACAAAGATGAAAGAATTGATTTGAGTTGAGTTGGGTCGTGCCATGACACTAAATCAGGTGCTACTTAGGAGGCAACCTAAGTTAAGTTAGTATTTTTTTTTTTAGTTTTTAGATTTTACTTTACGTGGTTTTTGTTTTGTTGAGTAACAGGTTGATGGGAAGTCTGAGTACTGGAAAACCTGAGCTAAGTAGCATGGCAAAGACTAAGTGTGGGGTCCTCGAACCCTCTTGATGTGTAAAAATTCTACTAGCTAGGCCTAGAGGCCTTTGGTAATATTTCTATCTCTAATTTTACAGTTCACTTTGGGGATAAAGTAGATTTTTAAGTGTGGGATGGGGGAATTTCCATTTTTAGGATAAATTTAAATTTTTTTGTGCCAGGAATAAGTGAGATATTATTGTTGATACTATATGTGACTTCATGATGTAAGTGGGTTGGTTTGAAAAAGCATGTTGATTGTGTGAATTACAACTTTTTAGTCTCCTAGGCTCATATTTATGACTCTTGTACTTTTTGGCTTAAATTAGAATTCATGTGATTGTTTAGTTAAGAGTCTATGATGATCCTACTTTAAGTTGAGCATATTCCATGTGTGGTGTAAGATTGTTTGTGTATTCCTTGTAGCCTTTTTTATGCCTTCTATTTGACCTACCCTTGAGCGTAATCCTAGTAAACCATTTTGAGCTTTTAGCTTCGTCTTTGGGAGCCTCATATATACCCTAATCCATTCTTTGATAGACCATAATTTGATCCAAATCTCCTAAGCGCTTGAGTGTAAAATTAGAGAATTAAGGAGTGTGAAATTGAGAAAGAAAAAGGTTAATTAAAGCCCCAAAGTGATAGTTATTGTTATTCAAAAGAATTAATATATGTTGGGGGTGAAGATTTGAGTAATATAATGAATAAAAATTTGTTCAAATTGAATAAGTTGTGCATATAATACTTCTGCTATAGTGTTTAGATGGATCTTAATAAGATGGGGTGAAAACCAGAAATATGGTAGATGAAAGTGGTGTACACAGGTTTTTAGAGAGTTGTTTCATTTGTCAAAAATGATGTATTAAAGCGCATTGGGAAGAAAGTCACTATTAATATAAAATAGTTCCTACCCATCCGTTAGCCTTCATTACAACCATCAAAGACCTACTTGATCCTAAGCTTCATCATTATGATATTAAGTGGAGTACTACACTTAGGGAAAGCCTATGGCTCATTTTGTGTAACTTGTGAATTCCTTGTGAGAGTGAGAATAACTTTATTTTTGTACCCATTGTGTTAAGAATTGCATTTATCTGAGTGATTATAGGTAACTCTATTGTTGTGATGGCACTTGTTTAGTGAATGTGGTTGATTTGTATGATGTCTTTTAGTTGAGGAATGTGTATGAGTTTTTCAACTAGGTGAGTCAATTCTAGAGGCTAGGATATTTTGGAGTAGTATTCTATAGCTTTCAATTCTGTATCTTACATGCTTCGTGTAGGATTTTGCATTTTGTATAGTCATTGTAGTACTAACTTGAGTGTCTTGTGGTATTATAAGTGTAGATTCTTCTCCGTTTATGATACTTAGAGTTAAGAGTTGTTCGAGGATGAACAAGGTTGTGGGTGCTGAAGTTTGATGTATTTATGCACTCTAGTGTTACTATTATAGCTTGTTTAGTCTTATTTTGAGGATAATTCCCATGATTATTAAGTGAATAATGGTATAAATAAGAATGTAAGTGTTCAAGGATGTAATTATAATATTTTGAAGTATTTTCAAATAAGTTTGGGTTCAATTCGATCATTTAGAGTCTAGACGTGAAAACTAGTTTTACTAGCTTGAGCTAGGTGTTGTTCTAGTCTCTTTTGTTGGATTCTAACGTGTTGAATAAGTTCCTAGTGGTTTTATTTCATAATCATGTGTGTAACAACTTGTTTGGAATGTGCAAAGTGTAATTTAATCAAGTCAAGAGCCAAAGAAAAATGTTAAAGATTAAGCGAGCAAGCCTAGTCTTAGCTCATGTTTCTTGCTTATCGTTGTGAATATTTTGTTGTATTGAGCTCTAATCTATTGTTTTTTATGATGTAGGATGATTTTGGATTTGATTATGGTGATGTATGGATGTTGAACAAGATGGAAATCAAAGGGAAAAATACACCAAAAGATTGGAAGGGAAGGCAAAGTAACGCCATGAGTCATGAGACAAAAAGATGGACGTTGAACAATTAGAAAATAGTTTTAAGGCAACTTCAAGTAGGTGCATGTGAATAGCCCACTAATAAGGGTCCATAGCAGGCTCCTTTGACTTAGAGACAATTTTGAAGTGTAATTCCAGTAAGGGCGTGCTATATGTCTGCGATGCATGGTCCTTCCCGAGGTGAATAGCATGTGCCGCATGCACTATACCCATGCTCTCAAGGGCGCATCGCATGCCTAATTTCAGGGAAAGATGCCCGCATCGCATTCTGAATTTCAGGTCTCTTGTGCGCATGATATACTACAATCCTACACGGTGTATGATTGGTTTATTATATATATACACTCTTAAACACTTTGTGAGGGTCTTTGGACGTATTGGAGATTAAAGAGGAGACTGCTGCACTTCATAAATTAGATTTTCCATTATTTAATTTATTTTCTTTATGTTTTTGATTATTCATACAATTATTGGGATGATGGTTATGACTATTAGTGGATACACACTCCATTTTTGAGGTTAAAGCCAAGAACATCACTACTATCGTTTTGGATTAATTTCGTTTAATTCACTTATCATATTTGGTTGCTTGCTTAATATTGTTTTAACTATTTTGAGTATTGATCACCCTTATAATCCATATATTATTGACCTTGCGATCATGGGAGAGGGAATAGGAAGATAGAACGTAGGGCTAAAGAGAGTAGGGTTCGTATTCTTTTATGAAATAAGAATTTGAAATAGCATCTAGGACAGGGATGTTCCTAGAATCCTTACTTGATTTGCATGTTGGATGATATCTTTAAGCCCCTAATTGGATTATTATATCCTTTCTCAACAATGTAGTTGTAATGTTCAAATTTGGTAAACGATTATAGGTCAGGAGACCATGGTCATGCCATTAACCCTACGAATCGGATGTGGGGTGTATTTATGTACTCTAGTGTTAATATTATAGCTTATTTAACCTTATTTTAAGGACAATTTGTGTGATTTATGTGTGATAAAGATATAAACAAGCATATAATTGTTCAAGGACATGATTACAATGTTCAAGGTGTATTTCAAACAAATATATACTTAATTGAGTCATTTAGAGTTCAATTGAGAAAACTAGTTTTACTAGCTTGAGTTAGGTGTGTGTCTAGTTAGTTTTGATGGATTATATCGTGTTTAATGAGTTACAAATGGTTTAATATGTGAAATTATATGTGTAACAACTTGTTTGTAATGTGCAAAGTTCAATTGGATTAAATCTAGAGTCGGAACAATAAGTGAAGATCATTGCGAACAAGCCTTATCTTAGCTCTTGTTTTGATTCATTATTGAGGATATTGTGTTGTTATTATCTTTAATATGTGGTTTTTTATTATTTAGGAAGTATTGTGAGATGAATATAGTGATATATTGATGATATAAGGCTGGAAATCACTTGGAAATGAACCACAAAACAAGGGATGGAAGGAGGGACGTTCAATACTTAACCAAAATTTGGATGCAACTTTCAGTGAGTCGAAGTTATATGGATGTGTTGCATACCTTCTCCCTATGTAGAAACCAGCGTGACGTACCACTAGTTCCATGAAATACCTGACGTGATGTGTCACTCCAACCGATGAGATACCAAACGTGATGCGTTGTCAATTCCAAGCATGGCCAAAGGTTGTCTCCTTGCCCTACACGACATTTGCTTACCCTTTTGCTATAAATGCATCATTGTACATGTGATTTGCATTCTTGGACATATTTAGAGATTGAGGGGCTGCTGCAACTTCATCTTTTAGGTTTTTCTTACTTTAATTTAGTTCATTCATGTCCTTAGTTTTTAAATACAATCTTGTGATTACGATTATAACTATGTGTGGATAAACACCCTCTTTTCGGGGTTAAATCAAAGAAAATGAGAATTATTGTTTTGAATTAATTTTATTTAAATTGCTTATCATTATTGGTTGTTTGTTTATTCTTGATTTAACTATTTTGAGGATTGATCACTCTTAGATACATCTATTGTCATCCTTGTGATCTCGGGAGAGAAAATAGGGAAATAGAACATGGAAATAAACAAAGTATGGTTTGTATTCTTTTATGAAATAAGGAATTCAAATGAGCATCGAGGATAGAGACGCACTTAGAGGCATTACTTGATTCAAACGTAGGATGATAGCTAAAAGAACTTAATTGGATTATTACATCCCGCTCAATGATGCAGTTATAATGTCTAAGTTAGGCAAACAGTTAGAGGTCGGGAGGCCATGATCATGCAATTAACCCTAAGAATCAACAACCAAGATAAGCAAGTTAACGAATGAAGTTCAATAACATAGTATGATTGTTCAAAGTGCTTTAATCCTAGGATTTACTCCATTGATTGTTTAAAGACCTTTACTTTATGCATTGTTAACTTTATTTTACAAATATTCAAAACTCTATTTTTATTACGCTTGCATCAATTGAATCTAAATTTTGAGAAAGAATCGAATAGTTGTTATATCAAGTCCCCGTGGGATTGATACTTGTCTTTCTTTAAGGAAACTTTAATACTTTATAAACCATGTACACGTGCATGTGTGCTTGGGAACTATTATGTTTTTGGTGTCATTGCCGAGGACTTGTAATTTGCCAACTGTACATTTTAGTTTTCCTTTTAGATTTCCTTGGTGTTTTTACACTTGGTCTTGGTTCTGTTTTTTCAAGAAACATGTTTTTAGGTTAATAAGTTTTCAAGGGATCGGGAGTTAGTCCAACCCAACCTTGAACTTGAGCAACACTTTCACCAAAGGAGGAGATAAGCAATCCTTCTCACCCAAATTCCTCAAATCCAAGAAGACCAAGAGAATCCTGCTCAAATAGTTGCGGAACAACAAGCCCGTAGGACAGTGCAAGAAGTGGCAGTCCCACTTCTGATAAACTTAATTTCCCCAATTCAAAGACTAACTACTAGGATAATTTTGATTTAAAGAACAACATGGTGTGGCTTCTAATCAGCAGTAAACAATTTATAGGGCTTGCACACGAGGATCCACAAGTCCACTTGTAAAATTTCATTAATCTCACTGACACATTTATTCCGAGAGGTGTGTCCGAAGATTATGTAAGGCTGGCACTTTTTCTCCATTCACAGCTGGGGAAAGCAAAGAGGTAGTTGAATATGGAGTCAATGAATTCAATCACTACATGAGATGACTTAGCCTAAAAATTCCTAATCCAGTTCTTTCTATTTGGCAAGACTGCGAGACTTTGCAGTGAGATAGTGAGCTTCAAATAGAGGCCAGATAAAAATCTATATCATGCTTGGAAATGCTTCAAGGCTATGCTCTAAGATTGTCTACATCACCAACAGTCTAATGAGGTACTTTCTCAGACTTTTGTAGAAGCACTTAATCACAGTACAAAGATTTTGCTAGATTTAGCCGCAGGTGATCAAGCGTTGGAGTTAACTTATGATGAGCTATACATATTTTTGAACCACATAAAAAAAGGGAATCCTGAGTGGCATTTAGATTCCAGAAGTGCCATGAAAATAATTGCAGCTGCATTAGAGGTTGACCAATTTATTGTCGTATCTGCTTAAATCTCTGCATTGTAAAATCAAATAAGCAGTCTAAAATTGGGAGTAGCATAACTTGCAGCAACAGTCAATGCAATCCAACAAGCTGAAGGTTGGTGTGAAGTTTGCGTAACAATGGCCATTTAGCAGCTATGTGTGCTTCCAATCTGGAGTTGGTAATATATGTGGGAAATTCTCAAAGGCCAAATTATGGTAACATCTAAAACATGAAGTGGAAGAATCATCCACCAATGTAGACATGGAACACCCCATAGCAATAGGCTCCACCAAATCAGTCAACTAGCATCGTGGAGGAGAAGATAAAATAACTTTTAGATGGTCAAGAATAAATGTTCGCTAACATGAAAAGTCAACAGGCAGCATTAAAGAATCAATAAGAAGCCACAAGAATCTTAGAGTTGTAGTTGGGGCAATTACAACAGACATTGAATACCAGGTCTTAAGGTGGTTTGCCAGTAGATACAAGAAATCCAAAAAATGTTATGGTAATCACTTTGAGGAGAGGTAAAAAACTTCATAGATAACCTCTAAAGGCAATTAAGGAGGTAGATGCTGAGGTGGTGACTAAACAGGTAAATGATCAAGTTGTTGAAAATTTGAGAAAGTTTGAGTACTCGAAAGAAAAATCTACTGAAGAAGTGACGAATATCCCACAACTCCCCTTCCCAAAAAAGCACAAAAAAACAATGAAGGATGTATGTTTTAAGAAGTTCTTTGACACATTCAGAGGGCTTCACATTAACCTTCTTTTTATAGATGTTTTGTAGTGTATGCCTAGGTACGCTATGTACTTGAGGGATGTGCTCTCTAATAAGGTAAAGTTGTAGGAAGTGGAAATAGTAGCACTCACTGAGCAGTGCAGTTTTGTGGTTACTCAAATGATGCCGAAAAAAATTAAGGACCCTAGGAAGTTTACTTTTCCCATTTATATTAGAAACAACGAGCTGGTTCAGGCACTTAGTGATTTAGGGTCAAGTATAAACCTGATGCCTCTATAATTTTTCAACACATTAGGTTTGGGGAAACCTATACCAAGCGATGTACAACTGCAGCTAGCAAACAGGACCATAGCCCATATTGAAGGAGTGATAGAAAATATGTTCATAAAAGTTGGTAAATTTATTATTCTTGCTGACTTCATATTCTATAGTTTTAGACAAATGAATAGGTATAAATCATCTTGGGATGCTCATTTTTTGCGATGGATAGAGCTTTAATTAATGTAAGAGAGGGTACGCTCACAATGAGGTTAGAGGATGAAGAGGTGGTTTTCAAAGATTACAAACCACTTAACATACTATTTACTATAAATAATTGTGCATGATTATTGTTATTAAAGGGGATAAGTGTGGGGCGGTTAGTCCGCCAAAGACCCTAAGCCATAACCACCTAAAAAAGACATCATGTAAATTGATAAGACTGAAAAGGCTAAAGTTGAAAAAGCTGATGAACTTGAGAGTGCACACTCAAGAGGTTTGAAAAAGCAAGAAAATGGCCTTCAAGTGTGAGGAAAAGAATGAAGTAACTAGTTTAAGTTGAGTTGGGTCGTTCCGCGATACTAAATCAGGCGCTACTTGGGAGTCAACACAAGTTAAGTAGGTATGTTTTATATTTAGTTTTTTTCATTTTTACTTCACGTAGTTTTGTTTTGTTGATTCACAGGTTGATAGAAAGTCTAAGTACCAGAAAACCTAAGCTAATGAGCATGGAAAAGACTAAGTGTGAGGTCCCTGGACCCTTTTGATGCAAAAAAACGCTACTAGCTAGGCCTAAAGGTCTCAGGGAGTATTCCTATATCTTACTCTAAAAGTATACTTTGGGGACCAAGTAGATTTTTAAGTGTAGGGTGGGAAAATTCCTAATTTTAGGCTTAATTTTTTAAAATTTTTGTGCTAGATATTTGAGTTGGTGATATTTTTTTCTTGCATGATGCAAGTGTTTTGTTTGTAAGAGTATGTTGATTGTGTTAATTGCTAATTTTTAAACTCTTAGGCTCATGTTTATGACTCTAGTACTTTTTGATTTAAATTTAAATTTGTGCTATTATTTGGTTAAGAGTCTATGATGATCCTATTGAGTTGAGCATGTGCCATCTGCTATTGAGGTATTTGTATATTCCTTATTGCATGTGATGTCTAGAACTTTCCTGGTGTGTGTAAAGTAAAATAAAGAGTGTGGGTTTAGGAGATGATATAGGCATTTCTTTGATAGCCTTGTTTTATACCATTTTTTTAACCTACCCTTAGTGCATAATCATAATAAGCTCCGTTGAGCCTTTAACTTTTTCTTTGATAGCCTCATATGTAGCCTAATCCCTTCTTTGATAGACCATAATATGACTCAATGCTCCTAGATGCTTTAATGAAAAATTAATTGAGTTGAGGAGTTTGGAAAATAAGAGAAGGAGTAGGTGAAATTAAAGCCCCAAAGAGATAGTTATTGGTGTTCAAAATAATTGTAATGTGTTTTTGTTAGGAGTAAAGTAATGAGAAAAAAATAAAAACTTGTTCAAATTGAATGAGTTGTGCATAAAATACGCCTACCATAATGTAAGTGAATGAGCTTAATAAGATGGGGTGAAAAATAAATGAATGAGGTAAACAAAAATGGTGTAATTTGGTTCTTGGAGATTGGTTTTGACTGTAAAGAGTAGTGTATAAAGCTCTTAAGGAAGATAGTCACTATTATTGCAAAATAGTTCCTACCCATCCCTTAGCCTACATTACAACACGAAAAATACGTAATTGATCCTAAGATTCATCATTCTGATATTAGTGGAGCACTACACTAAGGACAAGCCTATGGTTCATTATGTGAAATTTGTGAATTCCATATGATAGTGAGCATAATTTGATTCTTCTCCCCATTATATTGTAAAATGCATTGATATGAGTGATTATGGGTAACTCTCTTGTTGTGAGAGGCACATGTTTGATGAATATGGGTGATTTTTTTGATGTCCTTGATAGAAATATAAGCATGAGTTTACCAACTAGGTGAGTCAATTCTTGAGGCTAGGATATTTTGGAGTAGTGTTAATGAGCAACCGATTGTGTAAATAACATGCTTAGTGAAGAACTTGCATTCTGTGTAGTCATTATTATACTAGATTGAGTTTCTTGCATTTAGTGGAAGTGTAGAGTCTCCTCAACTTATGATGCTTAGATTTAAGAGTTTTTCAAGTACTATCCTCGACAAGGCTTTAAGTGTGGGGTGGTGATGTGAGGTGTATTTAGGCACTCTAGTATTTCTATTCTAGCTTATTTACCCTTCATTGAGGACAATTCGTGTGCTTTATGTGTGATAATCATATAAACAAGCATATAAGTGTTCAAGGACGTGATTAAAATGTTCAAGGTGTATTTCAAACAAGTCTGTACTTAATTGAGACATTTAGAGTTCGATCGAGAAAACTAGTTTTACTAGCTTAAGCTAGGTGTGTGTCTAGTGAGTTTCGATGGATTCTATCATGTTTAATGAGTTCCAAATGGTTTAATATGTGAAATTATATGTGGAACAACTTTTTTGTAATGCACAAAGCTCAATTGAATTAAGTCTAGAGTTGGAATAATAAGTGAAAATCATTGCGAACAATCCTTATCTTAGCTCTTGTTTTGATTAATCATTGAGGATATTGTGTTGTTATGATCTTAATATGTGGTGTGTGATTATGTAGGAAGCTTCGTGAGCTGAATATGATGATATATTGATGATATAAAGGCTGGAAATCCATTGGAAATACACCACAAGACAAGCTATGGAAGGAGGGATGTTCAACACTTAACCAAAATTTTGGACGCAACTTTCAGTGAGTCAACAAGATATGGACGCACTGTATCCCTCCTCCCTGTGCCGCAACTAGTGTGACGCACCACCAGTTCCATGAAATAGCTGATGCTACGTGCCACTCCAACCAATGAGATACCCAACACTATGCGTTGGCAATTCCAAGCATGGTCAAAAGTTGTCTCCTTGTCCTACACGGCTTTGGCTTACACTTTCGCTATAAATGCATCATTGTACACGTGATTTGCATTCTTGGACATCTTGGACGTATTTGAAGATTGAGGGGCTGTTGTAACTTCATCTTTTATGTTTTTCTATATTTAATTTGGTTCAGTTATGTCCTTAGTTGTTAATTATAATCTAGTGATTACGATTATGACTATGCGTGGCTAAACACTCTCTTTCCAGGGTTAAAACCAAGAACATGAGTATTATTATTTGAATTAATTTCATTTAAATTGCTTATCATTATTGGTTGTTTTTTTAATTTTTAATTTAACTATTTTGAGGATTGATCACCCGTAGAATACATCTATTGTCAACCTTGTGATCTCGGGAGAGGGAATAGGGCAATAAAACATGGGAATAAGCAAAGTATGGTTTGTATTCTTTATGAAATAAGGATTTAAAATTAGAGTCTAGGATATGGATGTACCTAGAGGAATTACTTAATTCACACGAAGGATGATAGGTAAAAGAACTTAATTGGATTATTACATCCCCGCTCAACAATGTAGTTGTAATGTCCAAGTTAGATAAACGGTTAGAGGTCAGGAGGCCATGGTCATACAATTAACCCTATGAATCAACAACCAAGATAAGAAAGTTAACGAATGAAGTTCAATAACGTAGTATGATTTTTCAAAGTGCTTTAACCCTGGGCTTTACTCCATTGATTATTTCAAGACCTTTATTTTACGTATTGTTTACTTTACTTTTTTTACAATTATTCAAAACTCTATTTTGGTTATGCTTAAAACAATTGAATCTAAATTCTGAACAAAAATCAAATAGTTGTTAGATCAAGTCCTTGTGGGATCGATATTTGGCTTTATTTAAGGTCACTTTACTACTTGATAGACCACGTACACTTCCGTGTGCGCTTGGGCTCTGTCAAAATCAACAACCAAGGTAAGCGAATTAACAAATGAAGTTCAATGACATAGTATGATTTTTTGAAGTGCTTTTACCCTGGGCTTTACTCTATTGATTGTTTCAAATTTTTTACTTTACGCATTGTTTACTTTATTTTTCATTACCAATCACAAGATTTTTTCGGTTACCTTGCATTAAGTTAATCTAAATTGTGAACTAGAATTTGGATAGTTGTTGAATCAAGTCCCTATGGGATCGATATTCAGCTTTCTTTAAGGCCACTATATTACTTACTAGACCACGTACACTTGTGTGTGCGCTTTGGCGCTGTCATATTTTTGGCGCCGCTGCCAGGGACTATAATTCTATAACTATTTTATTTTTAGTATTACTTTTAGAATTCTTTGGTGTTTTTACACAGTCTTGTTTTTGTATTTGCAGGAAACAAGTTTTCAGGTTTGTAAGCTAACAAAGAATACGGTATTGGTTGAACCAAGCACCGAATCTGAGCTATGATTTCATTAATGCAGGAGAGAAGCAATCCTTCTCCCACGTATTCCGTAATTAGAAGAAGATTAAGAAAATTTTTCTCTTATGTCTGAAGAACAAGAAGACCGCAGGACAGTTTGTGAAGTGGCAACCCTACTTCCAACAAATCTAACCTCACCTTTTCAAAAACTAGCTATTGGAGGGAGGTTCAAGCTAAAGAACAATATCGTGCTGTTGTTTATTAGCAGTGGAATATTTACAGGGCTTGTAGATGAAGATCCACAGGTCCACTTGCATAATTTCACTAAGCTCACAGACACATTCATTATAAATATGAATGTTGATTATGTGAGGCTGACACTCTTTCCTTATTTACTTATTTGGGAAGCTAAAAGGTGATTGAACTCTGAGCCAGCGAATTCAATCACATCATGGGATAGATTATCCCATAAGTTCCTCATCAGATTCTTCTATCTGGTAAGACTGCAAAAATTTGTCGTAAGATTGTGAGCTTCAAGTAGAGGCTAGACGAGAACCTATATCATGCTTGTGAACAGTTCAAGGCACTTCTTCAGAACTTTCCACATCATCAACAGTCTAATGATGTACTTGATCATGCTTTTGTTGAATCATTTGACCACAATACTAAAATTTTGCTAGATTCAGCTGCAGGTGGTCAAGTATTGGAGTTGACTTATGATGAGTTGACACCCTTATTAAACCGTATAGCACAAGGAAATCCACAATGGCATGGTGATTCTAGGATTGTCATGAAGAATATTACAGGTGTGTTGGAGGTAGACCAATACACCACTTTATCAGCTCAGGTTGCTGCAGTGCAAAATTTCATAAACACTAAATTTAGTAGTCTGAAATTGGGACCTACATAGCCTGTAACAACAGCTATTGTAGTTCAGCAGACTAGTGGTTAGTGTGATATTTATGGCAACAGTTGTGATTTTGCATCCATATGCGCTACAAAATCAGAGTCGGTGATGTTTATGGGCAATGTTCAAAGGCCAATTTTTCGTAATTCCTATAATCAAAAATGGCAAACTCAGCTACTAAATACCTTAAGGAACAACCAACTATAGTTTTAGCAACCACAGGCACAAGGAAATCAGGCCATAAATAGTAATATAAAAGAGATGCTGAAACAACTTGTAGCCCATCAAGAATAGTTTACAGCATACATAAAGGTCGGCAGGCAGAGATAAAAAGCTAACAAGTGGCCACAAGGAGCTTGGAATTGTAAATAGGTCAGCTTCAGAAGGCACAAAATACCAACCTCAAGGTATGTTTACAAGTGATACTGAACCTCTTAAGAAAGTCATGGAAAAAAATTTAAGGAGTGGTAAAGATCTTAATTAAGAACCTCCCAAGAAAAAACAGAAGGTAGATGCTGATTCGAGTCTTAAAAGGGTAAACGATCAAGTTGCTAAAAATTTAAGAAAGTCAGAGTACCTAAAAGAAAAAGTTGCTGAAGAAGTAAGAAAGATCCCACAACTACCATTCCCACAGAAGCATATAAAGGAAAAAGATGATGTGTTCTTTAAGAATTTCTTTGACACGTTAAGAGAACTACACATTAACTAACCTCTTTTAGATATTGTGTAGGGAATTCCCAGCTATTTTAAGTACTTGAGGGATGTGGTTGCTAAAAAAATTAAGCTGCAAGATGTGAAGAAAGTAGCATTTAGTAAGGAGTGTAGCTTTGTTGTGACTCAAAAGATGTTGAAAAAACTAAAGGACCTTGGGAAGTTCACTCTCCCTATTTAGAATGGCAGCAGTGATGTAGTTCAGGAACTTAGTGATTTAGGGTAAAGTATCAACTTGATGCACCTATCTTTGTTCAATATAGTGGTCTTGGGAAAGCCAAGATCAAGCTTTGTGCTACTGTAGCTAGTAAACGAGACCATAGCCCATCCTGAAAGAGTGATAGAGGATGTTCTCAAAAAGGTTGGTAAATTTATTATTTTTGCTAACTTTATTATTCTAGATTTTCAGGCTGATAAATAGGTGTTGATCATTTTACGGCATCCATTCTTAGCAATAGGAGAGGAGTTGATTGATGTAAGAGAAGGTACACTCACAATGAGGTTGGAGGATGAAGAGGCAATTTTTAAAGTGTACAAACCTCTCAACACAGTATCCCAGTATAAAGACTTGTGTATGATTACTTTGATTGAAGGGGATAAGTATATGGTGGTGGAGTTTATTCAACACAAAAACTCTTTGAACACCCTCATTGAGCATCCTAAAGCACAACCACCGCTTTATGGCATGATAAAGATTGATGAGCTTGAGAAGGCTAAAGTTGAAAAAGTTGTTGGCCTTTAGATCTCACCCTCAAGAGGTTAGAAACGCCTAAGAAGATGTCCCTAAAGTGTGAGGAAAAGGATGAAGGAATTGGGCTAACTTGAGGTGGGCCGTGCCACAATAGTATATCAGGCGCTGCTTGGGAGGCAACCCAAGTTATGTAGGTATGCTTTTTTTTTTAGTTTTTAGTTTTTACTTCACATATTTTTTTTTGTTGATTCACAAGTTCATTGGAAGTCTGAGTATTGGAAAACTTGAGCTAAAGAGCATGCTAAAGACTAACTGTGGGGTCTCCATACCCTCTTGTTGTGTAAAAATTCTACTAGCTAGGCCTAGAGGACTTAGAGAGTAATTCTATCTCTAACTTTAAAGTTCACTTTGGGGACAAAGTAGATTTATAAGTGTGAGGTGGGGGAATTTCCAATTTTATAGTAAAGTTAAAAAATTTTTTGCTAGAAATTAGTGAGATATTCTTGTTGGTTCTATAGTTGACTACATAATGTAAGTGGGTTGGTTTGAAAAAGAATGTTGATTGTGTAAATTACTACTTTTTAGACTCCTAATCTCATGTTTATGACTCTTGTACTTGTTGGCTTAAATTTGAATTCATGTGATTGTTCGGTTAATAGTCTATGATGATCTTACTTGAAGTTGCGCATGAGCCATGTGTGGTGTAATATTATTTGTATATTCCTTATTGCATGTGATGCTAGAGCTTACCTGCTATGTGTGCAAGGCAAAATAAAGAGTGTGGATTTAGGAGATTATATAGATATTTCTTTGATAAGCCTTTTTTATGCCTTCTATTTGACCTACCCTTGAGCATAATCTTAGTAAGCCCCGTTGAGCCTTTAGCTTTGTCTTTGGGAGCCTTATATATAGCCTAATCCCTTCTTTGATAGACCATAATTTGATCCAAAGATCCTAAGTGCTTGAGTGTAAAATTAGTTAATTAAGAAGTGTGAAATTGAAAAAAAAAAAAAGTTAAACTGAAGCCCCAAAGTGATAGTTATTGGTGTTCAAAAGAATTATTATGTGTTGAGGTGAAGAGTTGAGTAATATAACGAATAAAAATTTGTTCAAATTGAATAAGTTATGCATAGAATACTCTCACCATAGTGTTGAGAATGAGTGTAACAATATCGGGTGAAAATAGGAAATGAGGAAGATGAAAGTGGTGTACAGGGGTTGTTAGAGAGTGGTTTCAATTGTCAAAAGTTATATATTAATGCGCGTAGGGAAGATAGTCACTATTAATAAAAAATAGTTCCTACCCATCCCTTAGCCTACATTACAACCATTAAAGACCTACTTAATCCTAAGCTTCATCATTCTAATATTAAGTGAAGTACTACACTAAGGGAAAGCCTATGGTTCATTATGTATAACTTATGAATTCCTTGTGAGAGTGCGCATAACTTTATTCTTGTACCCATTCTGTTAAGAATTGCATTTATCTGAGTGATAATAGGTAAATCTCTTATTGTGACGACACATGTTTGATGAATGTGAGTGATTTGTATGATATCTTTTAATTGAGCAATGTGCATGAGTTTTCCAACTAGGTGAGTCAATTATAGAGGCTAGGATATTTTGGAGTAGTGTTCTTGAGCGTTCAATTGTCTATATAACATGTTTAGTGTAGAGACTTCCATTCTGTGTAGTCATTGTATTACTAAATTGAGTGTTTTGTAGTAGTATAAGTTTATAGTCTCCTCCACTTATGATGCTTAAATTTATGATTTATTCGAGGAAGAACAAGACTTAAGTGTGGGGTAGTGATGTTGGGTGTATTTATACATGCTAGTGTTACTATTCTAGCTTGTTTAATCTTATTTGGAGGATACGTGTTCTTAAAGCGAATAATTGTATAAATAAGCATGTAAGTATTAAAGGACGTAATTATAATGTGTTGAAGTGTTTACAAACAAGTTTGGGTTCAATTTGATCATTTAGAGTCTAGATAAGAAAACTAGTTTTACTTACTTGAGCTAGGTATTATTTTAGTCTCTCGTGTTGGATTCTAGTGTGTTGAATAAGTTCCTAGTGGTTTTATTGTGTAATCATGTGTGGAAAAACTTCTTTGGAATGTTCAAAGTGTAATTGAATGAAGTCCAAAGCCAAAGCAAAATGTTAAAGATTAAGCGAGCAAGCGTAGTCTTAGCTCATGTTTCTTGCTCATTGTTGTGAATATTTTGTTGTATTGAGCTCTAATCCATTTTTTTTTGATGATGTAGGATGCTTGTGGAGTTTATTATGGTGATGTATGGATTTTGAACAATCTGAAAATTAAAGGCAAAATAACACCAAAATCTTGGAAGGGAAGGCAAAGTAACGCCACGAGTCATGAGACAAAAAGATGGTGGTTGATCACTTAGAAAATATTTGTATGGAAACTTCCAGTAGCTGCATGTGAATAGACCGTTAAGCAAGCTCAATAGAAGGCTCCTTTGCTTTAGAGAATATTTTGAATTGTAATTCCAGCAAGGGCGTGCTATATGCCCGCGGCATATGGTCTATCCCGATGCTGAATAGAATGCGCCGCATGCTCTATGCGCATGCTCTCAATGGAATTTAACATGCTTCATTTTGGGGCAATGCTTCTCACATTGTATGCTGCATTTGAATACTCTCACGCACGTGATACACTATAATCCTACTCGGTGTATGATTGGTTTACTATATATATACACTCTTAAGCACTTTATAAGGGATCTTTGGACGTATTGGACACTAAAGAGGAGGCTGCTGCACTTCGTAAATTCAGTTTTCCATTCTCTACTTTAGTTTCCCTATGGTTTTTATCATGCATACAATTATTTTTATGATGGTTATGACTATTTGTGGCTAAACACTCCCTTTCTGGGGTTAAAGCCAAGAACATGACTACTAGAGTTTTGGATTAATTTCGTTTAATTTGCTTATCATATTTGGTTTCTTGATTATTCTTGTTTTAACTACTTTTAGGATTGATCACCCTTATATACATATATTGTCGACGTTGTGATCACGGGAGAGGGAATAGGAAGATAGAACGTGGGGATAAACAAAGTAGGGTTCGTATTTTTTTATGAAATAAGTAATTTGAATTAATGTCTAGGATAGGGATGTACCAAGAAGCCTTACTTGATTCACTTGTAATATGATAGCTTTAAGCACCTAATTGGATTATTACATCCCCTCTCAACAATGTAGTTGTAATGTTCAAGCTCGGTAGACGATTAGAGGTCGGGAGACCAAGATCATGCAATTAACCCTATGAATCAACAACCAAGATATACGAATTAATGAATGAAGTTCAATGACATAGTATGATTGTTCGAGGTTCTTTAACCCTAGGATTTACTCTATTGGTTGTCTCAAGTCCTTTATTTTATGCATTTTTTACTTTATTTTTTGTTACCAACCACAAGATCTTTTTGGTTACATTGCATTAAGTTAATATAAATTGTGAACTATAATTTGGATATTTGTTGGATCATGTACCTGTGGGATCGATATTCAGTTTTCTTTAAGGACGCTATATTACTTGGTAGACCACGTATATTTGTATGTGCGCTTGGGCACTATCAGGTGCCCTATTAGCCGTGGGCTGCTGGAGAAGGATCGTCTCTTTCGTTTCACTCAGGAAGGAAAATTCCCTCAAATCCTCCATCTCTAACTGGGAATCTATTGGGTAGGTGCCACACACCCAAACATGATCTTCATGGTCTTTCACATTCGAGTAAGCAATCAATCTCGAGTGCATCTCTTTTTTGTCAAGCTCTCAGCAGAGCGCTGAAATATCCTTTATAATAGAAGGGTGGTATTACTAGAGAGGGCCTGCTCAATTGACCTCCTAACCATAACCAAATTTACCTCTAGTAGGTTGCTAGGGCCGGGATTGGGACTTGGAGGTAGGGGCATCACTAGAATCCTTGTCCACTTTAAAGATCTTCTTTTCTGTTATTTGCCTCACCTGTCTTTCTCTTTATTCTCTTCTTGGATGAGAGTACTTTTACTAAGAGAGGGTGAAAGGAAATGTCCATCTCTACCACCAAGTCATTAGGCTTTTTGGGTATTCCAGTCTGCCTGCATAACTCCGGAACCAACTCGGGAAGGAAGGGGCCCTTATTCCTAGCCTGGTAAAAGTTCTTTAATTCATGATTTGGACCCCTACATTCAGTCAGATGCTCCAATTATCATATTTCACCACTAGATTTTGAGGGTAGGTCACGCCGGAGTGTTTTTCGATAGGTATATCCTCTAGGACACCATGTTCATCCACCTCTGAGCATTGGATGACCCACAACCATATTATGTTCATCTCTCATGTCTTTTCTATGTACTCGGCATTGGAGAAATGGGGCAGCCCAAGCACCTCATTGATTATGTGAGTATCGACCGGGATATTTCATTCCTAGATGTAGATAGTAGGGTTAGGGGAATCCCAAAGAACAGAAGGGAGTATATAATAGAACTCTTTTACCTAACCCAAGACTTCGTTAGGGATAGCTGCCACCAGTGAGCCTCTGTTAAACTCCTCAAGTTGGTTGTAGAATTTTTTCACTTTTTCTTCCACTCTCTCATGTTAAAGCCCCACTTATAGCAAAGCCCCATCTATCGGTAATCATACTGTTATTCCTAACTAGCTTCATCAAAATTCTTTCATAGACAAGGGTGTTTTCTTAATTTCTATCCATATTACATGTTTGACCTATAATTTTTTTATTAGAAAATCTGTTATAAATCATCAAGCATCATGAAAGGACTAAACTAAAAAGTTTAATTTTTTTAGCTTTTTAGATGAAGGCTACTACCTTAGCCTGGCTATATCGACAAGGTCACTATAGCAACTTTTATAGTCCCCAGAGCCTAAAAGGTGTAATAATACCTCCCTTTGATGAAAAAGCACCCATTTTTAGTTTCGAACACAAATCAGGGTTCCAAAATGTACCCTAGGACTAGTTTACACCAAAAAATTGGGTATGATGACTCCTAAATTATGACTAAATCATCTATTCAAACCCAAAAGGGGCCCTTAACACACTCTTCCATTTTGGCTCATTCTAACCTGTAAATTTTGAGTTTCTTATGCTCAGGACTCAACATAAGCATTCTAAACATAATGAAGCAACCATGCTTTGAATATTTGTTTCAACCAAGCCCCAAAAATCAAAAATTGAAAACTCAACTAAAAAGTTCCTTATTCAACATAATTAAATCCTAATTCATGCAAATTATTAGCAAGTAATGAAGTAACAAAGAGTAATAAATCAAATTTTACCTTGTTCCAGCGATGAAAGCGAAGTGATACAGGTGAGGGCGAGTATTTTTGTATTTGGGAAGAGAATGAGTAATAAAATCATTTCCTTCCCCTTTAAATACTTTGGATTTCTATATTTACATGTGTCGCTATAGCAATGTCACTGTAGTTATCATTTTTTGCAATAGCGGAGTACTACCTTAGGTTCAATAATTTTTTGGGGTTTTCAAAAATTTTAAGCATCCTATTTGATATCTATAGTTTGATGAGATTTTGGGAACCTTGAACATTTATAGAATGATTTCTTTATTCTGGATTCTACTTATGCGAGTGCAAAAAGATTTTTTAATTAGATCAGTAAAGGGATTTCGACTCTCAAAGTCTAGTAATTAAGAGGGGGAAGGTTATGGTGTCTGTATTTCTATAAATTTTTTAGGTATTTTTTTTAGATTAGGGCCTTGGTGTTGGAAATTGGTTAACTATTTTATCACAAGTAGGTTGTTAAGTTCAGACCTAGACTCAAGACAACTGTCCTTTATGATTGTTTAGGGTCGAACAGTGGGTAATTTGGTGTCTATTTTAATGACCTAATCCATCATTATGAGTAACTATCTTGAGATGGGTGTAGGATACAAATGTCATCAATATTATATTCATAAATTTTTCATAGGGTCACGTATGTTAAAATCTTAGAACTTAAAGAGTAGGGTCGAGTTGATGTCATCTCGCTATAGCAGGACTCATTTAACTATAGTGGTATTGCTATAGTGATATGCCAACCGCTATATGCCAACCACTATAGACACATGACATTGACTAGAAACCCACTTAATGAATTTTTATTTGTTTTCTTTTCACAAACTAAACCAAAGACATAGGGGGGGTTCTCAAAATCCTAAGAGTTTTCTCCCTTGTCTTAGAGCAATAGAGAGCGCAATATGGATGTGAACAAGGTGAAAACCCATGGATTTTATAGGAGTAACACATCTATAATCTTGACACAAAGTGGAAAATCTCATTGGTTTATCCTTCCAATCACTGGTTGATATCCATATAACCTAAGGTTATTTGTGTAGTACAGATATAGGTTAGAAAACACAAATGTAATATAGATGGACAAGAGATTTCATGCCTAGGACTTCAGGCATGGTGTTAAGTTGGCTAATATCAGTTAAAGTTTGGGTAATGTATTGGAAGAGGTTGTTTTGTATACCTTACTATGTTATGATTATTATATATATGTTGGGTGTTTCACTATTATGGACTCAAAGTTTGGAGCAATGGTGTAAGGGAAAATAATTCATTTTTAGTTAAACCTTTACAGAAAGCAATGATACTATGCAGGGTATTGGTTAGTTTTTGATGAATCTAGGGTGGTATTTTGTATTATCATTCAGAAAAGGGTGATGTGTGAGGTGTCATGTCTAAGTCAATAGATGCTAGGGTAAGTAGTTTAATCTAATTTGTGTTATATATGCATGTTAACTAGTTTGTA
>NC_061121.1:45612810-45707600 GCF_002878395.1 Capsicum annuum
GTAGTTTAATCTAATTTGTGTTATATATGCATGTTAACTAGTTTGTATTATATCTTGATAGTGCATGTTGTTTGGTGTGTTCAATTCAAATGGTCTCTACCTTGTTGTATTTTTTTGATCTACCTTATTGATTTTTGTGGAATATCTTGGTATTTGCGACAATATCATGGATTATTAGTGGAATAAACTTGGTAGATGTTATGTCTAGGGTTTAGGTATGACCGAGTTGTCACCTGCAAGTCATGTCCAGAGGGTGATCATGACACCCATAGCATTTATGGTCAAGGATCAAATAAGTTTGAAGGTTCCATGAGTAAACCAGGGAATGTATTTATATGTATGGTACTTGCTTACTTGTCTTGATAATTTTTAAGTGGTCTTGACTGGTTTGACTTGACTTGACTTAGTGCTTGGCTTGACTACTTATAACTTGACTAGTAATTCTCATTATTTCTTAACTTGTTATATTATCTCATTGGTGAAATGACAAATGTGTTTAAGGCTGAGTAAGGAGTTATGTATCCATGGGATAAAGAGAAGGACATGAGTACATTATGGGTTAAATTTGGCCTAATATTCAAAGGCCTGATGGACAATTTACTTGTCTGGATGGGTCTTTACAAAGTATGTTAGGTGTTGTATTAATGCTTACAATCAACTCAATATGATGATATCCAATCTATCCAACACATTTATATAGATCTCTTAGATCAAATTGGAATTGCCAGTCACTAATTTTAGATCAAGTTTTGCAAAAGGTATGGCAGCATAAAGTTTCTGGAGTTGATCGGACACCTTATTTTCTTCGGAAGAAGCTCTCTTCCACTAGAGGACTTACAAATGGTTATTTACAAACTTTGGATTATTTGATTGAAGAACCCTTAAAATAGAATTGATATAGCTAAAATGTATAGAATTAAGGCAAGATTCCACTAATTTAATAGCCACATCTGACTCTTCCATATAGTATTAAGTTTAATAATTGAATAATTTTCTTTATAGATCCTAATGGTCTCTTGATCCAAGGATATGAAGCATTTAAGTTATCATTGTTGTCATCTTTTTTACTCTTTTGCAGATTCTACTGTGGCATATTTCTGTCCCTTTACTTTTTTCATAAAAACTCTTCATCCTCTTCATCTACTACGACTTCCTATAATTGTCTCAATTCAAAGTTCAAGGAAGAGATTTGCTTCTCCGATTTACAACAATCAATTGATGATTGGAAAATTCTTAGACATCCTAAAGGTCAAGTTTATAAAGATCGTTCTAGATGGCGGTCTCTAGCAAGTGACTACCATATTTAAACCATTGAACAAATCATTCCTCTTGAGTCGAATCATAAGGATATCAATCTTCTAAAACCTAGGGCTATAGAAAAATATTGGCATAAGTATAATTATCTACATTTTGATTTTGTTCAAATAGTAGCTAAACCTCTTTCTCGAGAAGGTTTAGATACCTCACTTCTTCTTCATCTTAGAGACTCTAGATTTCTAAATTTCAATGGTTCCTTACTAGGGATGGTTGAAACCAACCTTTGTAATAGTCTAATTTATTTTGATTGTTTTCCAAATTTTGTTGTATATATAAGGGATCTAAATATGTTGGATTCTTTAATGCTCCATGTTAAGACATCCAACTATAGGACCAAAACCAGATTTTTCCTAGTAGCAATTATCTATAGAATTTAGTATAAGGCCATGGATACTGCCTTTAGTTTGGGAGACATGAGAAATAGCTATCAAGCATAAATTATCCTCTTGCAAATAGACCTTCAGCGATTTTACTTCATATCCCAAGCCAATTTCTTAGAGCGAGGTACCCTTACCTCAAAATTAGAAGTTGCAAGATGCAACTCCAGCTGAAAAACCTAAGAATACTACAATTTCTCAGATTCGATAGTTTCTCATCCCGTTTTTGGAAAAAGAAACATAAAATATACAGTGAAGGTAGAAAAATCCATTAATTTTTTCATTAATTTTTCAAAAAACCATTCAAATGTTTGTCCTATACCGAGTAAAACAATTTCTTCACCCATAGCACAACTAATTTACTGCAGTAAAGGATCTTCCTCTGATGATCTAACTTATTTAAAATATAATAGTATTTACCCCCTAATACAAATTGAACCCAAATTTTGGCATTCCAACCCCCAGGAGGTAGCTAAGAAAATACTTAGCCGTTTAGCAAATTTTATCTAGAAATCTCCTGTCTACACCTAGAAGTTTTATGAATTTATCCTCATGGATACAAAGTCTTACTTATTCAAACGACACAAAAATAAACAAACATAATATTATGTTACTCATACCATAGTATTGATTAATAAAATAATTTTACTTAAAGAATGAGGTATGTAACCAGCAAAATTTTAAAGGCTTATGATGATGGGTGTATTTATTCACTCTAGCGTTGCTATTATAGCCTATTTATCTTGGTTTTAAGGATAATTTGTGTTCTTTATGTTTGTCTATGATATAAAAAGTATACAAGTGTTCAAGGATGTGATTACAATGTTTAAAAGTGTTTTCATACAAGTTTGGGTTCAAATCGATCATTTAGAGATCAACCGAGAAAACTAGTTTTACTAGCTTGAGCTAAGTGATGTTCTAGTATATTTCATTGGATTCTAATCTGTTGAATGAGTTCGAATTGGTTTTATTGTGATATTATAAGTGAAACAACTTGTTTGTAATATTCATAGTGTAATTGATTCAAATTGAGAGCAAATGCAAAATGTTAAAGATTAAGCGAGCAAGCTTAGTTTAAGCTCGTGTTTCTTGCTCATTGTTGTGGAAGTCATGATGTTTTGGACTCTAATACTTGGTATCTAATTATGTAGGGTTCTTGAGGGATTTCAGTTGATGTTAAATTGATGTGAAACAAGCTGGAAGTGAAGGCTAATTAACGTCATGAGGCAAGAAGGGACCAACACTTAGCTGAAATTTGAGCTACAAACTTCAGTAGCACCATGTAAGTGAGCCCGCATTGCCTGCCTTGCAGAAGAATACAATGCCCATGAATCTTTGTAATTCTAGTGGTCTAAGGAAAGCTAATCCTACTTTGCAGAGGTGCATGAATCCCCCAAGCCTGCTCATTCTAGGGCTCAATTTCACGCATTATTTTACTCCTACACGGCCTAGGATTGCTCAACTATAAAAGGCACACATTATTCACATTGTAAGAAACTTTTGGATGTCTTTGGAGGAATAGGGAGGCAGCTACACTTTCTTATTTAGGGTTTTATTTTTCTTTAGTTTCTTTGATGGTTTGTATCATCAATTCAAGTAATTGGATGATGAATATTTCCGTTGAGGGCTAAACTCCCTTTCCCGGGTTAAGGCTAAGATCATGACTAATTTGGCTTTGAATTAATTTTGTTAAATTGCTTATCACTTTGGTTGTTTGTTTATCCTTGTTTTAACTATTTTAAGGATTAGCTACCCTTAGAATATATTCATTGTCGACCTTGTAATCTCGGGAGGGGGAATAGGAAGTAGAACATGGGGATAAGCAAGGTAAGGTTTGTAGACTTTTATAAAATAAGGATTTCAAATTAGCATCTAGGATTGGGATGTACCTAGAAGCCTTACTTGATTTATATGTAGGATGATAGCTTTAAATAACTTAATTGGATTATTACATCCCTTCTCAACGATGTAGTTGTAATGTCCAAGTAATGTGAACTGATAGAGGTCGGGAGACCATGATCATACGATAAACTCTACGACTCAATAACCAAGATAAGTAGTGTAACGAATGAAGTTCAATGACGTAGTAAGATTGTTCGTAAGCCTTAACCCTAGGCTTCTATCCATTAATTTTCCGAAGTCATTACTTTTCCGCATTAGTTTAGTTTACAATTCTAAAACTTTATTGTTAACTTTTTCAATTGTTAAACTAAAATTGGATAGTTAGTTAACACAAATCCATGTGGGATCGATATTCGGCTTTCTTTAAGGATACTATATTACTTGGTAGACCACATACACTTGCATGTGCTCTTGGGCACTATCATGTTTTTGGTGCCCTTGCCGAGGACTTGTAAATAAGAAACTATCTTATTTTTAGTTTAGCTTTATTGAGTTGTACATAGTTTAGTAATTCTTATTCTTAGTTTTTTTATTCTTTTTTATTTCTCACTCTTTATGAGATGTTAGGATGGGATAGATAGTTTTCGAGGGATAATGATTCTTGTCATTTTTGTGGGGGAACCCACCACAAGGATTTTTGTCCATATTTTAATCCAAACCTTTGGAGGGGACCTACTTATTTCCAACCTATACAGTAAACCATAATTTGATGTGTAGTTTGTGGAAATATGTATTATTCTATAGATATGTGTGGTTTTAGTGCTGATTCAGTCATGTTAGTGGGCAATTCTCAAAAGAAAATTAAGTATATACCACCACCACCATCTCTACAGAGGGTGAGAAACGCAATGGAGTATTTTAGAAAATTTGTGGAGCAAACACAAGAATAGCAATCACTCAATTGTCATCTTTCTTTTGAGACTGTAATTGAGAAGGTGAATATGAGTGAGGGTATTATGAATTGAATAAATTTTGTAGTGGAATTGATTGGGCCTCACTCAAAGAACTTTTCTACATTATGTATAGATTATGTCTTGCCTGTGGAATCATCTAAAATAGTGGAAGAGTGCGAAGATGAGGAACAAGAGTCCTATATTCTTGATTTTACACCAGATAAGCAACACAAAAGCACACCTTACTTTAGGGATGTGTGGGTTTCTATAGACCATCCATTTCTCGGTTCCTTAGTAATTATACCACCCCCATATGAGCAAAGCAAAAATATGGATGCAAAGTTTGGGGTAAAATTCATATCCTTAAGGTGGAGGAAAGAGTTGATATGGGTCGAGCTGCGACACTAAATTAGGCGCTTCTTGGGAGGCAACCCAAGTTAAGATATGTTTTATTTTTAGTATTTTTAGTTTTTACTTCACGTAGTTTTTTTTCTTGTTGAGTCACAGGTTGATGGGAAGTTTGAATATAGAAAAAACTGAGCTAAGGAGCAGAGCAAAGACTATGTGTCGGGTCCTCGGACCCTTGTGATGTATAAAGATACTACTAGCTAGGCCTAGAGGCCTCATGGAGTATTTCTATCTCTACTTTTAAAGTTTACTTTGGGGACAAAGTCAATTTTTAAGTGTGGGGTGGGGAAATTCCAATTTTTAGGGTCAATTTAACTTTTTTTAAGAATAAATAAGATTCTCTTGTTGGTGATGTAGTTGATGACATGATACAAGTATTTTTGTTGTAAAAGCATGTTGATTGTGTGAATGACTACTTTTGAGACTTCTAGGTTCATGTTTATGACTCTTGTACTTGTGGCATAAAATTTGAATTCATCCTATTATTTGATTGAGAGTCTATTATGATCCTATATGAGTCAAGCATATGCCATGTGTGTGTGATATTTTTGTATAATCCTTGTTGCATTTGATGCTAGAACTTACCTGGTGTGTATACGAAAAAAAATAAGGAATTTGGATTTAGGAGATGATTTAGGCATTTCTTTGATAGCCTTGTTTTATACCTTCTTTTGACATACCTTTGTGCATTATCTGAGTTAACCCCCGTTGAACCTTTAACTTTTTCTTTGGAAGCCTCATATATAGCCTAATCCCTTCTTTGATAGACTTTATATTTGATCCAAAAGCTCCCAAGCGCTCTAGTGTAAAATTATTGGAGTGAGGAGTTTGAAATAAATATAAGAGGAGAAAAGATGAAATTGAAGCCCAAAAGTGATAGTTATTGGTGTGTAAAAAAACTATTGCTTTGTGGTTAGGAGTTAAATAAATTATTTTGAAATAATTTCTTACTTTTAGACTGGTTATGTTAGAATGAACCTGTTTTGGCCCTGGTCCTCTTGGACATTGTGCACCTCAACTAAGGCAAATTGCTTAAGTTGAGGGTGGCTATCATAGGGGTGCTAGCGTAAAGTAGGTGCAAAAAGGGCAAAAATTGAAAAATTGCACTTAGCATCCTCTCGCCACATTATATGTAAAGGTCTTAATGATATGGGGTGAAAACAAATGAATGGGGTAGACTAAAGTGATGTAATTTAGTTGTTGGAGTTTGATTTTAACTATATGATGTGATGTGTTAAAGTGCTTAAGGAAGATAGTCACTATTCTTGGCCAAAATAGTTCCTACCCATCCCTTAGCCAACAATACAACCATTAAAGACCTATTTGATCCTAAGCCTAACATTGTGATATTAGTGGAGTGATACACTAAGGTAAAACCTATGGTTCATGATATGTAACTTGTGAATTCCTTGTGAGAGTGAGCATAAATTGATTCTTGTACCCATTGTGTTATATGTTGCATTTATATAAGTGATATTGGGCAAACTCTCTGATTGTGAGGGTACATATTTTGACGAATGTGGGTGATTTATATGATGTCTTATATTGAGCAATATGAAAAAGTTTTCCACTTGTTAAGTCAATTCTTAATGATAGGATGTTTGTATATAGTGTTCTTGAACTGTCAATTGTGTATATAACATGCTTGTGTATAAACATGTATTCTTTATAGTCATTGTAGTGCTAGATTGATTGTCTTTCATGAAGTGAAGTGTAGAGTCTCCTCATCTTATGATGCTTAGAGTAAAGATTTTTTCTAGGACGAACAAGGTTTTAAGTGTGGGGTGGTAATGTTGGGTGTATTTATACATTATAATGATGCTATTCTATCCTATTTAGCTTTGTTTTGAGGATAATTCATGTGCTTTGTGTGTAACGATGATATAAATAGGCATATAAGTGTTCAAGGATGTGATTACAGTGTTTGAAAGTGTTTTCAAACAAGTTTGGGTTCAAATTGATCATTTAGAGTTCAACTGAGAAAACTAGTTTTACTATCTTGAGCTAGGTGATGTTCTAGTCTATTTCATTGGATTCTAATGGGTTGAGTGAGTTCCGATTGGTTTTATTTTGAAATTATGAGTGGAACAACTTGTTTGTAATGTGCAAAGTGTAACTGAGTCTAGTCGAGAGCCAATGCAAAATGTTAAAGATTAAGCGAGCAAGCCTAGTCTAAGCTCATGTTTCTTGACCATCGTTGCGGAAGTCGTGATGTGTTGTACTCTAATATTTTGTTTTTTATCAAGTAGGGTGTTTGAGGGATTTAAGTTGATGATAAAATGATGTGGAACAATCTAGAAGTGAAGGCTAATTAATGTCACAAGGTAAGAAGGGAACAACACTTAGCTGAAATTTGAGTTGCAAACTCCAGCAACACCATGTAAGTGAGCCCGCATCACCTGCCTTGCAGAAGTGCACTAATTCCCATGCATCCTACTAATTTCGGTGGTCTAAGACAGCCTGAGCCTACTTTGCAGCGGTGCAATGAACATTGCAAAGCTTGCTCATTCAGGGGCTCAATATCAAACATTATTCTACTCCTACACGGCCTAGGATTGGTCAATTATAAATGGTCACAAGTTTGAGATACTTCCTCCAATAGTCAAAGAAGAATACAAAAATTTTGCATAGAAATTTCATAATTACCACTAAATTCCTCTATACAATGTTCCCACAGGTTCCCCATTCCATTGATATTTTTGGAAAAATTTGCCCTCTATATTCCATTGATTTTCGTTTAAGATTATTAATGATTTTGTCCTTATCCAAATCCAACACCTCTTAATTGAGGAAAAGTGGAGTCTCTGATAGTGCTAATGACAAATTTGAATAGGAGTTTAACAAAATTTAAGATGATGGCTTAGAGTCCTTCCAATCTGGCCAAGAGGACCAACCTGAGATCAATGTTCTATCAAAAGAACAAGATCTCCTCATGGAAATGATAAGTAATTTATAGGATTATGATAAACAAAATACTATCTAGATCAATTTAAAAAGACTCTACCTAAGCCTTAAACATCTTATTCTGATATATTTTCTCATCCTCAAATAGCGAATACTTATCAGATCACTGATGTTCTAATTTTAGATCAAATTTTGAGAAAATTCTGGAAGCATAAAGATGCAGGAGTAAATCTTTTTTATTTGGAATTGGATTCCTAATCCATAGAAGGGCAGCGTTTAAAGGCTTATAATTGATGACCATCCGGGGGTCTAGTAGTTCGATTTTAGGACTTTTATTAACATGAAAAATAGTACAACTCCAGGGGATTTACTTGGAGAGATGATTTATTTTTGAAGAAGATCATTGATTTTCATTTGACAGTGAATTTCCAAATAAATAAATTAAGCGGTGGGGCCAATCATATGCTAAATAATGCAAATAATTAGTTAATTAAAGTAGATGGAGGTGCTAACCATAAGTAATAAGTCCAATAAAAAGGCAAGTTAATAAAGTAATGAAAAGAACACAAATGGAAAAATTGAACTTTGATATTAATATCAAAAGTAAATTTCAAAGATATAAAAGAGAGAGAGAGAAAGAGAGCAAACTATAAACAAGATTTCTAGTGAGAGAGAGCTTCTTCCAAGGAAAACAATATGTCCTTCTTAAATGGAGAAGTAGGCTATTTATAGCCAAAAATTTGATATAGTAAAAGTGCTATAGTGAAGCTACAATACACCTTTAATTATTGCTACAGTAAAGCCACAGTACACACCTATAATAATTTTTCAACAATTGGTTGTTGATTTTGATTACTAATAGGTGATCTCAAATTGACTGAAAATCTTCTTCATTATCTGTGTCAGGCTTTTTTTATGAACATTGATTGTTGGTAACCTCATCTTTGATTTGTTGGAGGATTTTTTTCATTTGTTGAATAAAATCTCCTCTGTTACCTTCTTTTTATTGTACAGTTGCAATTTATTTTAGTCGTAAGATTAAGAAATAGGCAGCATCTGTTTGAGACAGATATCCAGGGTTGCGTCAGAACTATTTTTCTACATCCGACATATAAGCCTCCATTGAATCCTAATTTTGGTACTATTTTCAATGGACTTGGAGAGCTATCCATGAAAGTCCCTTTTGCCCCTCCGATTTGTGGAAGGCAAATTTTTGTGAAAATATATGTGGAATGTGAAACCTATGGAAAATTGTAAAAGTTGAATTTTGTGGTCATTATGAAATTTTTATGTAAAATATTCGTGAAGGATCTCAAACTTTTGACAATATATTGGACACCATTGGTGCAAGAACCACTGAGGAAGATTATAGGCTAGCTGCTTTCGTAGAGAAAAAAACCAGAATGTTTGCCAGTTTTATTTTAAAAGGTGAATGCACTCATCCACGCTCTTTCGTAGTCAAAATAGTTATAATATTGGGGGTCATAAGCTTTAGCAAACCTTTGATATTTTGTTGAGTGCATACCCCATTCTTTGGATAAGATTATTTTGCTACCCATATCGTGTTATGAGTAACATAAGATTTGTTTTTTGATCTTTGTGGTGTTGGAATAAATAGGACTTAGTACCTGTGAGGATAAATTCATAAAACTTCTGGTGTAGGCAGTAGTTTTCTAGATAAAATTTGCTAAAGGTATAAGTATTTCCTTAGCTACCTCCTGGGGGTGAGAATGCCAAAAATTGGGTTCAATTTGTATTAGTGGGTAAAAGTTGTCATTTTTGAAATAAGTTGTATCATTAGAGGAGGGTCCCCTACTGGAAGAAATTGGTTGCACTATGGGTGAAGAAATTGTTTTACTTGGTATAGGACAAATAATTGAATTATTCTATGAAAAATTAAAGAAAAAATCAATGGTGTTTTCTACCTACACCGTATCTTTTATGGTGTTTTTTGCAACCATAGAATAAGAAGAGAATGTGTGGCTTCAGTACTCCACATTTGAAAATATATTTTGGAAGGTCTAAAATTCTCTTATCAAATCCTTATTTCTAGAACATGTAATGGTTGTTGCATCTTTAAGACCCATAATTAAGCATCATTATTGTAATGACTCTCCCAGACATTTCTTCAGTTTTCATGCATTTATAGTATTTTGAGCCTCCCCATAGCAGCTACAGGTTATTTATGACATGATGGAACTATTGGATCGGTGATCAGATAGTTTATTTGGATTTTAGGCTCATTTCTCTATTCTGGAAACTTCACTGTTTAGAATTTGGTCTTAGACCAAAAATCCTAGCGAATAACCTCAAATGAGAATTACGATAGTTCCATCAGCTCTGAAACATCGATTTTAGGATGGGGACCCTTGGTTCAGGTCCTAAGGCTTCTGGACTCCATTTGAGCTATTGAGCGGATTATGTGAAAAATGAATCTATAGGTACAGGCTCCACATTTAGTCAAAACAATCTCACATAAGGGTTTGCATGATTCCATTGGATCCAGAATGTTGTTTACAATCAAAGTTCATTATTAGATCATGATCATATGGTTTCAGATGAGTTTCGAGGGTCAAAAATAAATTTTTAACTTTGCTGGTGCTAGGGGTGGGCATAAATACCGAAAAACTAAAATACCGAACCGAACCAAATTATTTTGATTTTTCGGTTTGGTTTTGGTTTTTTTTTTTTTTATAAATTAAGTATTTAAATTTGGTTTTCGATTTTTATGTTGACTAATTCGGTTTTCGATTTAGATCAAAATAAATCAAAAATTTTAATATACTTTTTTTAAATTATTATATATATATATATATATATATATATATATTAATAAATATAATTTGTATTTATTATTTAATATTTATAATATATAAGCCCATTAGCTATTTAGGCTTTAGCTATAGGACACTACAACCTACAACCTACAACCCAAAGCCTCAAAATTCAAATACATTCAGCAATCAAAATCGAAACTTACTTTTTGCATTAATTTTTGCAACCAAAAGTTAATATATAGTCCTCCATCTAATATTTGCATTGGAGGTGATTATTTCCATTTGTCACCTAGAAGACTTTATAAGTTTATATTGGTTTTTCTTTAATGTAAGAAAGTTAAACTAGTCCAAGTTACAAATATAATTTGGTCCCCATTAAATAGACCCAAAATCGAAAAACTAAAATTATTAAGTCAAAATAGAATCAAATCAAAATTAACATAAATCAAACTGAACCAAACTAATTTGGTTCATTTTTTGGTACGCCTAATTTCATAACCAAAAATCAAAAAAACTGAAATAAAAAACTGAACCCAAACCAAAATATCGAACGCCTACCCCTAGCTTGTGCATCAAGTTGCTGGTGCGATTGCAATTGTGGTGGGTAAATCGCAATTGCAACATGCATTTTATGCCTTGTAGATTCTGATCATAATTTTGGAGTCACAATCGCATCTCTTGACCCCATATTTAATCCCCTTCTTCAGCCTAATTTTCCAAAACACTTTCCACTATTTTTGCAACATTTTGAGATCTCAAGGAAGGTAAAAGAGTGGGAAATCACCCAAATGAGTTAAGGTAAGCTAGACTAACCCTTTTTGGTCATTTCCCATAGATTTTTCCTTTTGATTTCCATCCAAATTCATGGTAAATTCTTAGAAATCAGGCCTTTAAATTCTTAAACTTTAAGGGTTGATTTGAGACCTAATTTATGCTTAAATTTTGAGCACAACTTCTTTGTCCTTCTAGGGACCTCGTGCCAAGTTCAATTTTGGATTTCGTCTACGGGTTTCGCGGGCCTATTCTTGACCCAAAATTTAATCTGATCAGTTATATAGAAATATGGATCTTTTTTTACTCCTAATAATGTGTATATTATGATTTTGATAGTGTGGTGACATTTTAAGATCGTGGAGTGAGGATAGACATTTTATTGATGAATCAAAGATTTACGATTCGTCTTAGAGGTAGGCTTCTGTCTACTCTTCTCTTGAGATGATTTTGTTATATATGTTATGTGTTAAATAGGACCATTAGGATATGATTTGGGGTAACACACCGTGAATTAGCCTAAATTATGAGTTTAGGGGACTAGAAGGGTACTTGACCTTTAAGTTGAAATACTTATACTTCTACAATCTTATTACCCCAGGTTGTTAGTAAATTAGTTATACATGAGACTAATGAAGCCTTAGAAATGCTTGTGAATTACTCAATGGATTGTGATGGATTTTCTCGAATTATAATTATGTCAGATATATATTTGGGCCTAAGGCCATTATTATGATGTTGTAGCTATTTTTGGATATATTCTTAGGCTGGAGGCCATGTTCATGATATTGATTGATTCGGTTCTGGGAAATATTCCACCCTTGTAGAGAAAATGGTTGTAGTTTATCAATATACTGATGTTTATGATTTCATTGTTTGAATACTGGTCATGGCATGCATAGATTTAGTACATTAATGATCACTAAATACGGTAAATGATAAATTATACATTACTACTATTTTTTCCTAATAAAGGATAAAAATCCAACTTTTCATCCTTTAAAGGGATTTATTCATAATGGGAATCGTATTATATTAATGAATACTTATAATCCTTTAAGACTAAAAATGATGATTTAGAGATTTCACCAAGATAGATTTCGGTCCACAATTGCGTTATTACTATTTACCCTAGTCTAGAGATATTTCAACCTTTTCTACACTTTTATGATGATTTAGTCTCGGAGTTCACCCGGGCAATGAATTTATGAATTTACACTCATTTTTGCCATGGTTCTGAGTCTGTGCATTTAATATATATACATAGATATATTTATAAATTAATGTCTGGATATTAATTATATTTACTGATTCAAGTCTAGAGAATGGTTATGATAGTGATTAAATATTTACCAATTCAAGTACGACTATTATTTATTGGTTCAAGTACATATATTGATTATATGTAATGGTTTGAGTTTGGATAATGATTATGATATTGATTATATTTACCGGTTTGAGTCTGGAGGATGATTATCCTACTAATGATGTGATGTCATACATTGGGTTACTTATGGTATTTTTATCAGTTGTGGTATCACAAATTATATCTAGGCATTCATTCTTGTATGCACATTGCCTATCAGTTGTATGCACTTATATATATCAGCCTTCTATAGAGGGTTGAATAGGTATGGTTGACGAGTCTGGCTTGTGATGTATTGTATGTTGATTAGACCTTCTGAGCCTAGGGCAGTGATGGTTCATGAAAAGCTCAGTTGGATATTGTTTGTTTAGACTAGTTGGTTACTCGCGTTGCCGCTGCTATTTTTATTATTATTGTTATGATCCTTATTATGGATAATTTGTGACAGCTTTATTACTGATTTGATATTGATACTTAAGGTGTGATTCTAGCTCTTTTATTTGATAATTATTTTATTGTACATGATTATCTCAGAATAAGATAGATGGATTAGAAACCCTAAGTATACTAGCATTAGTTTCAACTGTGAGTACGAGGTCTTAAGATACCAGTTTGATGATTTAGGTTGTACCTCAATTTCACCTTGTTATGTTCATATGTATATATATCTATATGTAGATATGGTATTACCATAAATCCCTTCCTTCCTTCACTTATTTAGATTGTATATTCATTCCTTAGCCTTGTATACTTAAATATACCTTATTTCACCCTTTATTCTTATATCATCCAGTGATATACCATATAGTGTTGAGGTAGTATGACTAAAATAGGATAGCTCATCCTTAAAACCTCTTTAGCCTTATTATGTTTGTTTCTTGGACATGAATAGGATAGTTTATTCATATTATCTCATTAGCTTCATGATGTAGTTGTTGGATATTTGGGTGAAGTTTATATTTGCGTTATCTTTGGATCTTAGTCGGTAGTTTTCTACTAAGTACCACCTGTTGGTACTCATACTACACTTCTACAGCCTGCAAATCCCAGTAGATTTATCGCCATTATTGTGTGCATCATGTGGATCATCTATGGTTTAGAGACATAGGGTGAGCTCCTGGCATTCAGAGGATTACTTTCCTGCCTCTTATGTACTAGACTAGTCTTTATGTTGTATTCAGAGATGGTTGTATCTATATATTCATTTAATACCTCATTTATATCTTTATTTATAGTAGAAGCTCTTATACTATTCCACCAGATTTTAGTACATCTATTCCACATTCTTTCCTTCATTCTTTTGGTAGTCCATTACTAGCAGTTTCAGATTACAGGATTGGCTTACCTATTGTTAGGTTATAGTAGGTGCCATCATGAACTGAGAAATTAGGTTGTGACAAATCGGTATTAGAGCCTGGGTTTACTAGTATATTTGTACAAAAACTATGTATTTAGTAGAGCCATATGGATGATGTGGAGATGTCCTTAACCTATCTTTGGGAGGTTACAAGGCATTCTTAGTAAATTAATTTCTTGAATCCTTATCATGTTTCCGTATTCCTATGAACCTCAAGTATATTTGTTGACTCTATTTCATCCTAGATGGCAATGTGAGGTTGTCTATAGATGCGAATAATGCTTTAGCATGCATTTTTAGAGCATAATTGCAATATTAAACTAAGGAGTTAGAGATAGATGTCGGAGATCTTCAGCGTCAATCAGAGGATTTAAGGCCAACCCAAGTTTTGGTAGAGCTCATGACTACTTTAACCCATTGAGTTTCGACATTGGGGATCTTCTACCCAATTTCAAATGCTCATTACCTCACAACTAGGGATGATAGCTAGTTCCTCGAGCAGTTCTCAGGCCAGAGTTGAATTTTTTAGGGTTCAGCAAGGTTTTTTTTTCAGTTTTAGAGTATGCGATTAGGGTTTCTTTAGTGGGATAGGTTTATTGCTATGCTATGTCCTATAGAGTAGGACATGGTGCATGGATTTATTAGAGGCTCAGTATTGCCACTCTATTTTCCACTGTCGCACCTGATAGTAGCTAGGTTTTCCTTCTCTTGGGCATCTTGATTATGTGAGGGAAATAGAGAAAGCATTTATTGAGACTTATGAAGGTGGTGGTAAGAGGCCATGTCATCAGTACAGTGCTATTGGTATTTCATCCTAGAGTGAGGTTTCTCCTAGTGGGACTCAACATCACTTGTAGCCTATAAATTCTATCCATGAAGTATTTTAGATTATGGGTGACTCTCAAGTTAGTCTTGGTGATCATTTTGGATCAGATTATATACACCTTGAAGTATTCTAGGAGCTTGTTTTGGTTGGGGTGAGATAGGACATTTTTTTATAGAGTGTCCCTGACATATGATTATTGGTATTTAGCTTATTTATGTGAGTCTCATAGAGTTGTGGCACCCTCAGTTAGAAATAGTGTGCTTGGCACATCAGTTGATGATTCAATCAGCCAGTTTGATTTTCAAACATTCAGATTTGTCCTCCCTCAGGCATGTCAGATATGTGACTTCATATTTAACCATGATTGGTGTAATTTTATTTTTTGTCTGTACCCTTATTAAGATGTATTAGGTTTTTTTACCCATCGATGATTATATGCCTTGATAAGTTCATATTGGATGTTGTGTTCCTTATTATTGAATTTATGATTATATGACTACCTCATAGATGATTTCTGTAGTAGTGGATAGTGGATTTGTATTGACTCCTCCTTCTATAGGTGTAGCATTTGTGTTTGAATCCCATATATCTTGGCATGCTAGCCTTATTGTGTCACTTGAGTGGTACTTTCTATTGATTTCCATTTTGGTTCCGCCTATTCATATTTTATGTTTATATCACTGATTGTTATTATTGCCATTGCTATTGTTATTATTGGCATTGCTTGAGGTAGCTGATTGTCTCTTTATAGATGACTAAACTAGTGTTGTATAGTTAGAATTTTCCCTTCTATGTGGTTCTTATTCATTGGCGCAGGCATCTATATCCTGGTTAGATAATTTCTCTTCTATAGCAAGGTGAGGTTGGTTATTTTCCCTTTTTTATTGGTTGTTCTAGATTGGTGTGGAGTTGGATACTCTATTCTTAGCATGGTATGGTTTTTTTTCTAGTGGAGTTAGAGAGTTGAAGATATGTGATATTTTCTGTGACCACTTCTTAAGTTGGCAATTTGAAAATTCTTTATCTTTAGTTACTTGGTTCATTTTCTGGTGGTGGTCTTGACCATGACATTGGTGTGGACCTTGGTACTTTGTTCCTCGGTGATGTTATTCATGGTTTAATTGTGTTATGATTAATCTATTTGGGTGGATTCAAGAAACCCTCATTTTGGAATTTGTTCGGCCTAATAAGACTTGATGGAGTATTTATCATTGGTGTTCTATGCCTATGAGTGTTCCTTTCTAAAATGGGATATTGGATTGATTAGTTTTCGTATAAAGTTGAATTTCTTTAAGTTGTTAGAGTTTTTTATATTGCTAGTGCTATTTGCAGCCTTGGTGAGTTTTCGAGTATGTTTTGGGGGTTCATGCTCTTCGGCTGATTCTTGTGTTTTCATCCAATGATTTATCCTTTATCGCGATATTGTTCTTCAATTATATTTTGAGTTCAGCTCGGTATGATATAGTATGGATGTGTCTGATTCAAACAGTATGGTTGATTTGAGTATTTGACCTTAGTTTAGACTTGTTGACTCAGTTTTGGATCTGACGCCTTGGAATGGCGATAAGGGAATCATGATAGATTTAGTGTATGCTTGCTTACCCATCTTCAGGTTTGGTTTAGGTAGTTGAGATCGAGCAGTTCAACCTTGGTGTTGAGATTTTATCTTGGAGTTGTAGAGCTTGAGTTCATTATTCATTTTTAAATTTGTCTCGATTAGGATTTCATTTGCAGGTTGGTTAAGCCTACTCGGTGGTTACCTATTCGATTTTTGAGTTTGAACGAATTATGGTTGATAGGTTTTTAGATAATAGTCTATGTATATAGTATTGGTTCATTTAACTTTGTACTCAAATTTTTAGTTTTCATTGAGATTTTTTGATGATATACTTAGTGGGAGCAGTATTCTTAAGTTAGATTCAGGTTGGTTTTATTCTTGGTTTATATGACATCCTTGAGTAGATCATTCATGATGAGTAGTTGTGCTTCGGACTCCTGGATTTTGATATTGATTATTATTCAGACGAGTTATAGCATTGGCATGGATTGTATATCTTGGTTATCTCTATTTATGTGCCCAGGTAGCACCTTATGGGCTTATTCTCAGGTTTTCCATATGGACTTTCATTAGATCAACTGCACTTCTTTGAGTTTTCTTAATGAGATTGTACGAACATGATTTGTGTGACTTTTTTCTTAGTTTGGATGTTAGCAGGTTTGGAAAGGCAAACGAAGGTTATATATACACTTGGAGTTAGTTGCATGATACGTGCCTTGGTTTGTATTTGACTTAGAAGACCCTTTGTTGGATTGTGTTAGTATCGATGTGGTATCAGTGCATCCTAGTTCATATTTGCATTCATCAGCCTTTCTCTGTTTAGTTGGGGTCCAGTTTGTGGTTGAGGTTGAGTTTTGGTTGCCTAAAAGTAAAGTGCGGTATATGGTTGAAAAAGGGATATCAGCGGTAAAAATCCTTGGAAGTGTTTTATCACCTTGGAGGTTATCTGGAAAGTTGTACTTAGAGCATTGTAAGCCCAGTACCTAATCTTTTCAAGATTTTGAGATCTTTTTATCCTTTGACTTTCATGGATAAAAGTCTTTTAGTAGTAGATATTATAATGAACCTATAACGCCCCAAATCTGGTACCGAGAATGCCACACGATGCTCATGACCCCAAAGGACCATAAGATAACCCATGACTGATATTTGTACCTATACACAACATAATATACTGTATAAATGCGAAAATAAAGGCTAAAAGGACATAAGATTCAAAGATCTGATAAAACATAACATCTGAAGATATGGTAATTAATGCCCTAACAACTGAAATAACTGTCTGAACATGCTAGTTTGAAAAGCCTCTAACTGACTGAACTATCTGAATAAGGAGTTGATGGGACATGTTCCCAGCTAACTCTAACTATTGAAATAAATTAATTAATGAGATAATAAAGTAATGGTCATGTCCTCGAAGGATAAGGACTCACTGCAAACTCTGACTACTAAGACTGGAATGCAACTGATGCTCTGGAGCTTGTGCTTCTGAACCTATGGTATGAAACACCATAGCACAAATGTGTCAGTACGTTTGAATGTACTGGTATGCATGTGAGGTAGACTGAATGCAAAAGGGTTAACATGCATGAACTACACTAACTAACAGCATAACATGAACGTGAGAAAACATGCATGACTACATAATAACTATAACTGAGTTCATGATAACATGATTACTGAGTCTGAGTACTGATAACATAAGATATTGATATTTGTATAACTGAAATAACTGATGTTGAGTGACTGTATCTGACAGTCTATGTTCTGATGGAACTAGCTGAGATTTGTACCATTCTGAGTTGATTGTATCTGATAGTCCTGAATCCTGTAGAACTATCTGAGTTCTATTGCTGAGACTGAATGACTGTATCTGACAGTCCTAATTCTGTACTGAAATTGTAGGAAGTAGTCATCTAACCGATATGCCCCTAATATGCCATTATGGCTGAGTAGGGGTCCAACCTGTAACCCCAATTGGAAGGGTGTCAATACCACGCCACTGGTAAGAAAATCTATGAGTAACCCTCATATAATAGGTAACTCTAGTTAGATCGGTGGGAACCATCATATAATAGGTTAAGCCACCTTATCTTCACTCATATAACAGGCTATGATGTCTCAACCTACGTTGGTTATGCAGTTCTCGAATGCAAAGATTGCTTCTAAGAATCACACCCTCATATAAAAGGTGGGTTCCTATACTTAGGTTCGCTCGCTGCTAATTTCTACTCCCATCTGGATAAACACTGAACATGATTAACTAAACTAACTGGACTAAGTTAACTGAATTCCGTTGACTGATGGAATACTACTGATATTACTGAATTTCTGAGGTTTCTGTGATTACTGAGTTTACTAAGTTTTCCTGAGTCACATGACTGACTGAATTTCAATGAACATGTCTTGATTGAGAGTATCTTGAAAGCATAACACTGACTCTAGGCACATAGCTAATTGTTGGGTACAAGTAACCCCAGGACTCGATAGCATGAAACTGACAAAGCATGACTTTCTTGAATACATGACCAACATCACAATCCATAATACAATACGTTGGAAAATTCATTAAGTACAAGTTCTAAAGCACCACAATGGCCACACATATATCCATAACTCATTGACTAAGACATTTCATCAAACACTTTACATGCATAAACTTGTACATAAATGGGAATTTCATATTATCATACTAGAATGGCACTTTTCCTTCCCATAGGCATTTAATCGAACACATGGGGAGCATGTTTTGGTTATACAATCATCACACATCTAATAATCATGGATACACCAATCAACGTATAAATTTAAGGGTTTATCATGATTATTATGCAAATCATTACATCCTAGGGTCAATCATTGGAATATGTAATTTCAAACATGAATCAAAACCCCACAACATCATGAACATGAATTTCAATTCAATTTAAACCATGAACATTCATAAATACACAAATCTTGGATTTTGAAAAGCAATTCTTGAGCTTCATGGGTGAAAGGGACTCATGAATCAACACATGACATACCTAGGTTATGAGTTTCTTAAAGTTCCTGGACTTGAAGAACTCGGAATCTCTTAGTTTCTTGAATAATGAACTGGATCTTATTCTTGGTGGTTATCTTTGAGCGAAAACCCTAATTTGATGTTGTAGATGGATATTGAACTTATGAGCCTTGATTTGATATTATTAGGGATTAAAACGGGTAGAAAAAGACCCAAATACCCTTTTAAAAATGACTTTAAAATAACTGTACAAACTATGAGATGGTGGGTGTGACGGTCCATCGCTGGGTTGACAGTCCGTCGGTCCTGACCATCGCACCTAGGCAGAATAGTGGTTCACTGCCTCTGCTGTGACGGCTCGGATGATGTTCTATCGCTAGCTTGATGGTCGTCATCCTGAGCTGTCTACCTTATGCAGAAGGTGGTCTCACCGCCTCCATTGTGATAGTTTGGGTGATGGTTCATCGCTAGCTCGATGGTCTGTTAGCCCTCATCGTCGCACCTGGGCAGTTTTGACTGCTTTCTGTAAAATGACCATAACTTTCTACCCTGATACCGGATTTGGATGAAATTGGTATCATTGGAAAGCTAATTCAATTTCCTATATGACAAAAAGTGAAAATCTTACAAATTCCACGTATATAAAAATAGATTCAACTTTTAAAGTAAGTTTCTAACATACTTGGGATAATTTCAAGTGAGGTAGAAGTACGGGGTATTACAATATCTCCCCCTTGAGAACATTCATCTTCGAATGAGAATGAGTAAGAGGGGAGAATATAAAATGATGTACATACTAAACATGAATAACTGGAACAGGATCGCATGACTAACATGACTGATAAACAGAATATATATCATACTGAACATGCATATCTGATGCATGAGTAACTGATTTATGACTGTATGACTGAATTACTAATAAGATGAGTTTCTCATCAAATTGAACATACATATCTGATGCATGAATACATGACTGAACTAATATATGAATGCATGAATGACTATGCAATGGTACTTAATACAAAGTTTATAATGGAATTCTGAACATGAAATAGATACCAAGCTTGTCACTGAAATCTGAACATGAAACTAAAAATCTTAAGGAGAACTATTACCTTGAGCTAGATTTGAGTTGGAGAGAAGAGGTGAGGATACTTGGTACATATGTCTGCTTCTGCTCCCTCGTAGCTCCCTCAACGGACTGATTTTGCCAAAGAACTTTGACTAGAAGGACTTCTTTGGTCCTCAGTCTACGAGTTTGGTAGTCAAGAATTTCGATTGGAATCTCTTCATAAGAGAGGTTATTCTAAACATCTATGCTCAGAATAAGGACTACAAATGCTGGGTCACCTATGCACTTTTTAATCAAAGAGACATGGAAGACTGGATGAACTGAGGCTAGATATGAAGGCAATTCAATCTCATAAGCTACCTTGCTGAAGCGACTGAGAATTTTAAAGAGACCAACATATCGTGGACTGAGTTTTCCCTTATTACTTAATCTTTTCACTCCCTTCATAGGAGAGATCATTATATAAACATAGTCACCAATCTCAAACTCGAGATCCTTTCTGCCCACTTCTGCATAAGACTTCTATCGGCTCTGAGCATCCTGAACTCTTTCTCTGATCAACTGGACTTTCTCTAAGGCATTGAATACTAAGTCAGGCCCTTTAGCTAAGGACTCACTAACTTTCAACCAACTGATTGGAGATTTGCATCCCCTACCATAAAGAGCTTCAAATGGAGCCATCGAAATACTGGAATAATAGTTGTTGTTTTATGCAACCTCAATCAAAGGCAAGTGGTCATCCCAACTACCCTTGAAATCAATCGCACACTTCCTTAGCATATCTTTTAAAGTCTGAATGGTCCTTTTTGCTTGACTATCTGTCTGAGGATGAAAGGTTGTACTGAGATGAACTTGGGTACCAAGACCCTTTTGGAATGCTTTCCATAAATAAGAGGTGAAATGGGTACCTCTGTCTGAGATAATAGATAACGAAGCACCGTGAAATCTAACCAACTCTTTAATGTAGTGTTTCGAATAATCCTCAGCTGCATAAGAGGTATGGATTAGAAGGAAATGAGCTGATTTCGTCATTCTATCTACAATGACCCAAACTGAATCATGCTGGTGACAAGTACGAGGCAAACCCATCACGAAGTTCATTTTCACTTCTTCCCACTTCCAAGTAGGAATACTGAACTCTTGCATGGACCTACTAGGTTTCTAATGCTCTATCTTAACCTGCTGACATGTAGAGCACTTAGCCACAAAATCTGCAACATCTTTCTTTATCCCACTCCACCAATAGATTTCCCACAAGTCACGGTACATCTTTGTGGCCCCTGAATGAATAGAGTAGCGCGCATATAATGCCCCGATTTTTTTAACTAGAATGCTACATGGTGTCCATGACCCTGAAGGACCACAAGCTAACCCATGACTAATATCTGTACCTATATACTACATAAAAGATAAAAAATATGGAAACATGAACTAAAAGGCCATAAGGTTCAAACTAGATAAATATCAAACAAGAGCAATGTCTGAAAATGGTATAACAATACCAAAACAACTGATATAACTGTCTGAACATACTATAGTCTGAAAGCCTCTAAATAGTCTGAATAAGGATTTGATGGGACATGTCCCCAACTAACTCCAACTACTAAAATAAACTTAAAACTGAAATAGTAATGTGATCATTATGTCCTCGAAGGATGAGGACTCACTGCTAACTCTAATCACTGAACTGGGATGCTACTGGTTCTCTGGAGCTCGTGCTTCTAAACCTATGGTATAAGACACCATAGCGCAAATGTGTTAGTACTTTGAATTTACTGGTATGCAAGTGAGGTAGGCTGAATGCAAATAGTTCATATGCATGAACAATACTAACTAACTAACTAACATGAACGTGAGAATACATACATGACTGCATAACTGTAACCGAGATCATGATAGGACTGAATACTGAGTTCTGACTACTGAGTTTACTGATATAGATATCTGAGTCACTGATGAGTGAGAAAGACTGATATTGTATTACTGAATACTAAGGGACTGATACTATGTTACTAACATATGAATAACTATGTTTAATTTTTCTGATTATGAAGAACTGGTTTGGTTAACTATATCTCACAGTCCTAAAGCTGAATACTAATAACATGAGTTCTAAGAACTAATATAACTGGTAACATGAGTGACTGTATCTGACAGTCCTGAATCTGATGGAATTATCTGGTTTCTTTTACTGAGACTGAGACTGAGACTGAGACTGTGACCGTAGGAGGTAATCATCTAAATGACATACCCCAGATTTGAACTGGTATGGTCCAACCTATAACTTCAGCTGGAAGGATGTCAATACCGTGCCACGGGTAAAGACCTACTGTGAGTATACCCTCACTGACAGGGAGCTCTTCTGTCAACCCCTCCTAGTAGGTAACCCAAATGAGATGTAAACATATATATCCCTAAACACGTAGGGTACATCTCAACCTATGTTGGCTACATAGTTCTAGAACACAAGGATTGCTTCTAAGGATTACACCCTCCACTGAATAACAGGTGAGTCCCTATCCATGGGTTCACTCGGTGCTGAATCCTACTCCCAACTGAATAGACACAGAACAGATTATCTAAACTGAACTAATTAACTAATGGTATCATTTAGCGAAGCTAAAACTGAATTTATTGAGTTTCGTTGACTGACAGCATGTACTCAGTTCTGAGGACTGACTGAGAATACTAAAGCTACTGAGATTGACTTGGAATACTGAGGTTACTAAGACTAATGACCTACTGAAATTACTGAGATTTCTGAGATTTCCTGAGTTGCATGACTGACTGAGTTCTATGGATCATGGCTTGACTTAGGAGATCGTGAAAACATGACATGGCTTTAGGCACACAGCTAAATATTTTAGGTAAAAGTAACCCCAAGACTCGATGAGAAAAAACTAATATAATATGACTTACATGAATAATGACCAACAACACAATTCATAATTCATATGTTGAAGCATTTTGTCAAATATGTGATATGCATAAACTTGTACATGATTGGGGATTTCATAATATCATACTAGTTGGGCATGTTTCCTTCATCTAGGCATTTAATCATACACCTAATAGGCATAGAATGTGTAAACAACATTATACAACAATCAAACATCATGATTCATCTCTAATTTCATCATCCAAGGGTTTTAATCCTAGGTTTACAGGAATCAACATCATTACTAGTCGATTACATATTCAATTTATCACCAAACATGGATTAGAATGCAACTAGTTATTATCAACATGAACAATAGAAATCCAATCATGAAATTCATAAAGAAAATCCATAACTTGAATTTAGAAAAGAGATTCTTGGAATTCATGGATGAAAGGAGTCCATGAATGAACACTACGCATACCTTAGTTTGTGATTTTATGAAGATTAACGGAGAGATTCTTGTAATTTGATGGTGAATTCCCTTGGAATTGAACCTTCTACGAAAACCCTAGGGCTTGTTCTTGAGAGTTTTTTAGAGTAATTGAGTATAAGATGCTGAATTATGGCCAAATCTTGTGTTATAAGGCTTATATAGGGTGGAAAATTGACCCTTTTAACCCTGGGACACGTATTTAATTTCTAAGAAAATTTCCCAATTTTTCATCGTTGGCACGACGCGCCACTATTGCGCCAAGTCACTTGAACTGGACAATTGGGAATCTTCATGGTGGCGCGATACGGAGCTATCACATTGCCACCTTGTTTGAGACCTGGAATTTTGGCGTGACGCACCACTATCATGGAGAAACACTCAAAATTGACAATTGTCATTTCAGCTATCTCTGTGATACGCTGAAGGCTCAGGTGGTACACTGTCTCACTAAAAAGGCTCTAACTCTCGGGTGTCGAATTTGGGTGAATTTAGTATCGATGGAAAGCTTATTTGATTCCCCACATGATAAAAAATGAAAATAATGAAAATACCACACCTATAAAACTAGATTCATCTTTCAAATAAAGCTTTTAACATTCTTAGTGGAAATTTTCAAGCTAGAAAAAGTGTTGGTATTACAATATATCCCCCTTGAGAACATTCATCCTCAAATGAGATTGAGTGAGAGGGAAAGAATACAAACTAACATAAACACTGAACATGACTGGCTAGAATATTATTTCATGACTGATATGATTGATGGTTGAATATAACATACTAAACATGCATATCTGATGCATGACTAATAAGCTGAATTCATGCATATCTGATGCATGACTGATAATTGACTTATGAGTACATGACTGACTATTCTGATGAACTAAATTTTTTTGCAGTGAGAATGCATGTCTGGTGCATGATTACATAACTAAATTGGTATATGAATGCATGACTGAATATGCAAGAGTAATTATTACCAAGTTTGTAATGAGGATCTGAGCATGAACTGAATACCAAGTTTGTAATGGTAGTTTAAACATAGAACTGAGTAAGTTTAAGAAAACTGTTATGTAAACTGAGAAGTACTAATAAACCCATGATTATGCTAGAAATATGCATGAATGGAAACATGAGAACATAACTGAGCCTGGTCTAATACGTGACATATGAACTGAACATCATGAATGGAATTGAGCCACTGAATACTTGGCCCAAAGCTGAGGTTAAGACTTTGAGGGTCAACTTATGAGTACCGTCTACTCTAAACTGGATTCTTTTTGAGAAGAACGAATGGGATGCTCTTGTCATGAAAGTTTTGGGGTTTATAGCATATCTCCCCCTTGGGATACTAGGCTTCTTGAGGAATACTAGCTCGCTTGAGCTACTGAGGAAAACTGAGGTGAAGCACAATGCACCTAGGAACTGAGTCATAACTAATTATCTAAGATCTAAGACTGAGGCATGATATATGAACTGAGCTGAGCTTGCACCTATCTGATTGGTTAATCTTAAAATGATTACATCCTTACATAAGATTTCGGCTAGAGCACATGGCTGGGGATATGGAAACCAAACTGTATAAATTTTTCTGTATAAGACAGCTAAGTAAGAAGATCATAACTTGATTGAGATTTGGTAAGATGTGTTAAGGCCTACTAACACCATTTAAGATGAAATGACTAAGCCTTTTGCACTGCAACTAAGACTACTAAAAATATTCACGAGGTGCTGAGCACAAATGCGTAAACATACTAACTTATCTGATTAACTGGATAACTGATAGTTGAATACTGGGTATGAGAGACTGGTCTGTAGTTATTCCGAATAATTGGATTAAGGCTTTAAAACATTATACATAGGAGATAATAATTAACTGGATAACATGAGGTAACTGGGCATGGATTTATGAAAATTGTATTACCTCAAGAATACAAGGCTAGAAGTATATCATGGTTTGGAAACATTATGTAGTCTGAGGTACTAAAACACTACTAACTGAGTGACCGGTAGTTATGACATTGGTCAAGCAAGTCTAGAACTGAACTGAGTTTCTGATCTGATTACTGAACTAAAGTGGTATTATAACTAAAACTGTAACTGAGATTCTTATTGGAACTGACTGTTGGGTTCTGATAATTGAGGTTTAGACTGATATTGAAGTACTGAGACTGGATACTGATAACTACTTGGGGAAATATTGGAATAGGCAAGGATCCGATGCTCAAATAAATACTATATCAACCTGAACAATCGACTAAGGCCTAAGGAACAGAGTACCAATATTATGGATTTATTAGGAGATATAAACTGGAGATATACATAAACATAATGTAATCTGAGCTTGACTGATCACTATGAGTAGAGCATGACTCATGTAGACTGAACATATGGTAAAACATGACATGAGTGCCTAAGTCATGATCTTCATGACTTAAGTCTGAAATTTCTGTGTTCATGGAACATGGCTCGTACTACTGAGGGTGTTGGAACCCGTCCGGCTAGAAATTTGACACGCACACAATCCTATAGGAAGTATGTGAAACATGCATAGGTAAGGTGATGACTGTGGTACAAAATAATTGCACTGAGATAAGAGTAGGTCGGGAATCAAATTCCCATAGTGATTACCTACACATACTGGAACTATAGCTAGAATCTGAAGGCTTGACTTTCTGACCCCATCGTTTAACTGCTATGCATGGTTTCAAAAGAAAAAGGAACTCATGAATATGAAAAAGTGTGAACAAGTAAATAAGAGATCTATAACATACCCATGACTACATTAGGAGGATTTTCCTGATTTTGCCGGGACTAAAATGCATAGAGTCTGTTGGGGCGTTGCCCACTGATAGCGCTAGAATTGGCACCCTGCTGATTCAGGCAACCGGACTGAAATGATGAGTGGAGATGACTCTAATAACCTTACTAGGGGAAGTCACTAACCTTGTAACCTAACTCACCACATCCAAAACACACACCACTGCCGGCTCTACACACACCCTTATGATGCTTACCACACTCTGTGTGAAATGGATGAGTAAGAATCCTACTCTCAGTATTCTGAGCCTTGGAGCTTGATGCCTCATTTCTACAGTCATTTTTCAACTTTGGTACTAAGGCACTAGCTAAAGAGTAAACTAGGGATGAACATTTCTAACACAACTGAGAACGGTTACGACCCTGTGACCCACGCTGTGTAAAACTATAACTACCTATTCTGGCTCTCTTATTTTCTCTCTCTTTCTTCTTAAGCTTCTGCTCCTCCATCTATTGGGCATATATCATAAGCCTAGATATATCTATGTCACCAATCACCATCGCAGTCCTACACTTCTTAACCACTCTACCTGATACCCCTGACGCAAACTTACTCATTCTGGATCTGCTATCTGCTACTATATGGGGATCGTACCTAGCTAACTGAATAAACTTAAGGAAGTATTCTTTTACGATCATTGTACCTTGTTTGAGATTGATAAACTCTAACACTTTAGCCTCTTTATGCTCTATGGGAAATAACCGATCTAAGAAAGTTATAGCAAACCCTTCCCACTCTATGTGCTCTGTATCTGTACCCTTGTCAACCCTCCACTATTTATACCACTTATGGGCTATATCTTGTAGCTGATAGGTGGCTAACTCTATGCTCTCACTTGAAGTCACTCCCATGATGTCTATGAGTTTTTGAACCTGATCGAGAAACTCCTGTGGATCCTTTTCAGACTTAGAACTTGTGAATAGAGAAGGATTCATTCGGGTGAAGACCCAAATCCTGACTACAATAGAATTTTCCACTAGGTCGGCTGGAACAGCAGTTGGCCATTCATTCTGAGATGCGACTGAACTGGCTAGAGTAGTGAATGCAGTCCTGAATTTTGCATGAGAAAAATGCTCATCCAGAGGATCTGGCTGTACGGGCTGAGGTGTTGACTGATTTCCATTCCCCCATGATCTATAAATAAAGGGAAGAAGCATATTAGACTAAGAGTTTTAACTTTGAGCCTATGCTCACTGGCATGACATGAATACTGAAAGAAAGGAAACTATTCCTAAAATATCTCATAGCCTCCTACACATAAGTGTGGTGCACAAAACACACATGTACAAAACTCTACTAGATGCGGCTTTTCAGACTTCTTAGGACACTATTGAACCTTAGGCTCTGATATCAAGTTTGTAACGCCCTAATTTTAACCGAAATGCTACACGGTGCTCATGACCCTGAAGGACCACAAACTAACCCATGACTGATATCTATACCTATATACTGCATAAAAGACAAAAAAATATGGTAGAATAAACTAAAAGGCCATAAGGTTCAAACTGGATAAACATCTGATAAAAGCAATCTCTGAAAATGGTATAACAATACCAAAACAACTGAGATAACTATCTGAACATACTATAGTCTGAAAGCCTCTTGGGACATTTCCCCAACTAACTCCGACTACTAAAATAAACTAAAAACTGAAAAACTAATGTGATCATCATGTCCTCGAAGGATGAGGACTCACCGCTAACTCTGATCACTAAACTGGGATGCTACTGGTTCTCTGGAGCTCGTGCTTCTAAACCATGGTATAAGACACCATAGTATAAATGCATCAGTACTTTGAATATGCTGGTATGCAAAGAAGGTAGGCTGAATGCAAATGGTTTATATGCATGAACAATACTAACTAACTAACTAACATGAATGTGAGAATACATACATGACTACGTAACTGTAAATGAGATCATGATAGGACTAAATACTAAGTTTTGACTACTGAGTTTACTAATATAGACATCTGAGTCACTAATGAGTAAGAAAGAATGATACTACATTACTGAATACTGAGGGACTGATACAACATTACTAATATATGAATAACTATGTCTGACAGTTTTGATTATAAAGAACTGTTCTGGTTGACTATATCTAAAAGTCCTGAAGCTGAATACTAATAATATGAGTTTTGAGAACTGATAAAACTGATAACATGAGCAACTGTATCTGACAATCCTGAATCTGATGGAACTATCTGAGTTCTTTTACTGAGACTGAGACTGTGACCGTGGGAGGTAATCATCTAACTGACATGCCCCAGAACTGAAATGGTGGGGTATAAATTGTAACCCTAGCTGGAAGGGTATCAATATTGTGCCATGGGTAAAGACCTACTGTGAGTATACCTTTGCTGACATGGAGATCTTTCATCAACCCCTCCTAGTAGGTTATCCAAATGAGATGTGTAAATGTATATCCCTAAACACGTAGGTTGTATCTTAACCTACGCTGGCCATATAGTTTTGCAACACAAGGATTGTTTCTAAGGATCACACCCTCCACTGAATAACAGGTGAGTCCCCATCCTTGGGTTTACTCGGTGCTGAATCCTACTCCTAACTGAATAGACACTGAACTAATTAATTAAACTAAATTGATTAACTGATGGTATCATTTAGTGGAGCTAAAACTGAATTTACTGAGTTCCATTACTGACGTAATGTACTGAGTTCTGAGTAAGTTACTGAGATTGACTTGGAATACTGAGGTTACTGAGATTACTGACCTACTAAAATTACTGAGATTTTTGAGATTTCCTGAGTTACATGACTGACTGAGTTCTATGGATCATCGCTTAACTGAGGAGATTGTGAAAACATAACATGGAACTAGGTACACAGCTAAATGTTTTGGGTACAAGTACCCCCAGGACTTGATGAGAAAAAATTGATATAACATGACTTACGTAAATACATGACCAACAACATAATTCATAATTCATATATTGAAGCATTTTATCAAATATGTGATATGCATAAACTTGTACATGATTGAGGATTTTATGATATCATACTAGTTGGCATGTTTCCTTCATCTAGGCATTTAATCATACATATAATAGGCCTAGAATGTGTAAACAACATTAAACAACAATCAAACATCATGATTCATCTCTAATTTCATCATCCAAGCGTTTTAATCCTAGATTTACAGGAATCTACATCATTACTAATCGATTACATATGCAATTTATCACCAAACATGGATTAGAATGCAATTATTCATTATCAACACGAACAAGAGCAATCCAATCATGAAATTCATAAAGAAAATCCATAACTTAAATTTAGAAAAGAGATTCTTGGACTTTATGGATGAAAGGAGTCCATGAATGAACACTACGCATACCTTATTTCATGATTTTACAAAGATTGATGGAGAGATTCTTGAAATTTAATGGTGAATTCCCTTGGAATTGAACCTTCTATGAGAACCCTAGGGCTTGTTCTTGAGAGTTTTTTAGAGTAATTGAGTATAAGCTGCTGAATTATGGCAAAATCTTATGTTATAAGGCTTATATAGGGTGGTAAATTGACCCTTTTAACCCTAGGACACATATTTAATTTCTGACAAAATTTCCCAATTTTTATCCTTGGCGCGACGCACCACTATCGCGCCAAGTCACTGGAACTGGACAATTGGGAATTTGCATAGTGGCACGTCGCGGAGCTATCGCGTTGCCACCTTCTTTGAGACTTGCAAGTTTAGCACGATGTGCCAGTATTATGGAGCAACACTGTAAACTGATAATTGCCATTTGAGTTATCTCCGCGACACACTAAAGGCTCAAGTGATACACTGCCTCACTAAAAAGGCTCTAACTCTTCACTCGGGTGTCAGATTTGGGTGAATTTTGTGTCGATGGAAAGGTTATTCGATTCCCCACATGAATAAAAGTGAAAATATTGAAAATACCACATCTATAAAAGTGGATTCATCTTTCTAATAAATCTTCTAACATTCTTAGGAAAAGATTTCAATCTAGAAAAAGTGCAGGTATTACAGCGCACCATGCACTTCTACAATAATTCACTACCTTAAGTCGTCTACACCTAGAACACACAGATGTCCCTGACAATGCAATACAAGAGGGAGAAAACCTCTTCTTTTTGATCCTTAACTGACTCTTTTAACTTGAAAATATCTTGCTTTTCTTTTACATCAGAAGTTAGAGATGATTCTAAACTACTCTGAACCCATATGTCACCCTTTTCTGAATCAACTAAGCGAATGCCTAGTCTGGTAAGCTGATGGATTTCCTAAGCTAACTTCTTCTTACTGTCCTCAAGATGAGCAACACTACCCATAGACAGTCTACTGTGAGCATCGGCTACTATATTGGCCTTGCCCGAATGATAAAGGACACTCATGTAGTAATCTTTTAAGATCTCTAACCACTTCTCTGGCGAATATTGAGATCTATCTGAGAAAAGACATACTGAAGGCTCTTATGATCTGTGAACACATCTACATGAAATCCATATAGATAATGCCTCCGAATCTTCAAGGAAACTACTATGGCTGCTAACTCAAGATCATGAGTTGGATAATTCTTCTCATGGGGTTTAAGCTATCTAGAGGCATAGGCTATGACCTTACTATGCTGTACGAGGACATAACCCAAACCTACTCTGGATGCATCAAAATACAAAATGAACCTATTTGTACCATCTGGAAGAGCTAAGACTAGAGCTGAGGAGAGCCGAGTCTTCAACTCCTGAAAACTCTTCTCGCAAGGATCTGACCACTAAAACTTGACTTTCTTCTTAGTCAATCTAGAAATAGGGGATACAATTAAAGAAAATCCCTTAACAAACCATCTGTAATAGCTAGCCAAACCTAAGAAGCTCCTAATATCTGATGGAGAGACAAGTCCAGGTCAGTTTCTTACCACTTCAGTCTTTTGGAGATCAACCCTAATGCCATCACCGAAAATGATATGACCAAAGAATGCTACTGACCTTAGCCAAAGTTCACACTTACTAAATTTGGCAAACATCTGAGGATCTCTAAGAGTCTGAAGTACGATTCTGATATGGTTTGCATGATCATGCTCACTATAGGAATAGACCAGGATATCACCTATGAAGACTATGACGAATATGTCCAAGTACTGCTTGAACACCCGGTTCATCAATTCCATGAAAGCTACTGGGGCATTGGTAATACCAAAGGACAAAACTAAGAATTCAAAGTGACCATACTGAGTATGAAAGGCTATTTTTAGAATGTCATATTATCTGACTCTAAGATGATGATAGCCTAATCTAAGGTCTATCTTAGAGAAATAGTCAATTCTGAGAAGTGGATATTTGTTCTTGATCGTGACTTTGTTAAGCTAATAGTAGTCTATACACATTCTGAGAGAACCATCTTTCTTGCACATAAATAAGACTGGTGTGCCCTACGGGGACACACAGGGTCTGATGAATCCCTTATCTAGGAGATTCTTTAACTTCTCTTTTAATTCTCTGAGTTCTACTGGTGCCATTCTGTATGGAAAAATAGATATAGGATGAATATCTTAAAGAAGATCAATGCCGAAGTCTATTTCCCTTTCGAGAGGAATTCCTGGAAGATATTTGGGAAAGACATCTGAATATTCACTTAGGATTGAGACTGATTCAAGACTGGGTGTTTTACAACTAGTTTTCTTAGATCAAACAAGATGATAGACATATCTTTTAGATATTATTTTCCTTTCCCGAAGGTAGGAAACAAGATGACCTCTGAATGCTGAAGTACTACCCTTCACTCTAGGACAAGTTCATTCAGAAATTGAAACTGGACTATTCTATTTCTGCAGTCGACTGTGGCATAGCAGGAATGAAGCCAATCTATATCGAGAACGATATCAAAATCAGTCATCTATAATTCAACTAAGTCAGTTGAGGTAACGTTCTGAGATACCGTAACCAGACAGTTCCTATTTATCCATCGGGCTATGATGGTTATACCCACTGGGGCAGAGACTATAAAAGACTCTGCTAGAATTTTAGGACTAACTCCGAAATCAACTGCTATATAGGGAGTAACAAAAGACAAAAAAGCTCTCGAATATAGTGAAGCATAAACATGAACATGAAAGATCTGTAACGTACCAGTAACCATATCAGGAGAATTTTCCTAGTCTTGCTAGGATTGGAGAGCATAAAGTCAATTTGGGTGTTGCCCACTAGTAGCGCTGGAGGTGTCACCCTGTAGGTTTGGGCGACTGAACTGAGCTCAGGAATGGTTCTGCTGACTTTGAGGACCTGGCTGAGGACAGTCTCTGACTCTGTGTCCTGGCTTGCCAGATCCAAAACAAATACCACTGCTAGCTCTGCAAATACCCTGATGGTGCTTGTCACAAGTTTGGCAAAGAGGATAAGTGTGGGTACTGCTAACACTACCCTGAGACTTAGAGCCTGGTGTTGTATCTCTGTTACATCTCTGAATCTAGGAGCTGGAGCACTATATGAAGAAGGAGCTGGAACTACTGACTTAGGACGAAAGTGAGAACGGTTTCCTCCTTCTGATTTGGGCTGAGCATTGTTAAAACTACTTGTCCTTACTCTCTTATTCTACTTCTCCCTCATCTTAATATTTTGATTTTCTATCTTCTGAGCATGAGTCATAAGCCTTGCTATGTTCATGTCATTATTTAACGTCACAGACTTGCACTCATTGACTACACTATTACTCACCCCAGAAACAAACTTACTCATCTTAATCCAACTATCTGCAACCACATGAGGAGCATATCTATCTAATTGAGTAATCATAAGAGAATACTCTTTTACTATCATATTGCCCTGTCTAAGGTTGATAAATTCTAACAGTTTAGCTTCTCTTAGATCTAGGGGAAAGAACCTATCTAAAAAGGCATTAGCAAACTTCTCCCACTCAATAGGCCTTACATCTACAACCCTCTCTAACTTTTACTATTTGTACCAAGTGTGAGTAACATTCTGCAACTGATATGCAGCTAGCTTCATACTCTTAGTAAAAGTAACCCCCATAATATCCATAACCTTCTAAACTTGATTAATTAATTCCTGAGGGTCCCCGTCTGACTTAGACCCAAAAAGGATGGAGGATTCATTCAGGTGAAGTCCCAAATCTTGGTTGTAGCTGAATTGGCCACTGTTTGGATGGAATGACAGCTGGTTGTTCATTCTGAGTAGCAACTGGCTAAGCAAGAGTAGTGGATATAGTTCTGAACTCTGGATGAGAGATATGTTTTCCTAAAGGATCTTCGGGCTGAGGGGCTAGCTAAACCCATTTCTTCTTTTAGGAGGTATATTTGTAGAAGAAAGAGAGAAATAGATTAGACTGAGAGATTGACTTGAGATTATGCTCACTGTATGACATGAATACTGAAAGAATGTAAACTATTCCTAAACCATCTTATAGCCTCCTACACATAAATGTGGTGCACAACACACCCATGCATAAAACTCAACTAGATGTGGCTTACAGACTTCCTAGGACTCTATTGAACCTTAGGCTCTGATACAAAGTTTGTAACACCCCGAATTTGGTATCCAGAACACCATATGGTGATCATGACACTGAAGGACCATAAGCTAACCCATTACTGATATTTGTACCTATACACTACATAATATACTATATAAATACAAAAATAAAGGATGACAGGACATAAGGTTCAAAGATCCGTTAAAATATAACATCTGAAGATATGGTATATCAATACAAAAACAACTAAAATAACGTCTGAACATGCTTGTCTGAAAAGCCTCTAACTGACTGAACTGTCTAAATAAGGAGTTGATGGAACATGTCCCCAACTAACTCCAACTACTGAGATAAATTAATTAATGAGATAATAAAGTAATAGTCATGTCCTCTAAGGATGAGGACTTACTACTAACTCTGACTGCTGAGACTAGAATGCTACTGATGCTCTGGAGCTTGTACTTCTGAACCTATGGTATAAAATACCATAGTGCAAATGCATCCGTACGTTTGAATATAGTGGTATGCATGTGAGGTAGGATGAATGCAAAAGGGTTTATATGCATGAACTACACTAACTGACGGAATAACATGAATGTGAGAATACATGCATGACTACATAATAACTATAACTGAGTTTGTGATAACATAATTACTGAATCTGAGTACTGATAACATGATATACAGATATCTGTATAACTGAAATAACTGATCTCGAGCGACTGTATCTGACAGTCTAGGTTCTGATGGAACTAGCTGAGTTCTATACTATTGAGTTGACTGTATCTGACAGTACTGAATCCTATAGAACTATCTGAGTTTCATTACTGAGTTTGAATGACTATATCTAATAGTCCTGATTCTGTAATGAAACTATGGGAAGTAGTAATCTAGCTGACATGCCCCTAATACGCCATTATGGCTAAGTTAGGGTCCAATCTATAACCCAAATTGGAAGGGTGTCAATACCGCACCACTGGTAAGGATAATCTGTGAGTAACCCTCATATAATAAGTAACACTAGTAAGAACGGTGGGTACCCTAATATAATAGGTTAAGCCACCCCATCTTCCCTCATATAACAGGCTATGATGTCTCAACCTACGCTGGCTACATAGTTCTGGAATGCAAGGACTGCTTCTAAGAATCACACCCTCATATAACTGGTAGGTTCCCATACTTGGGTTTGCTCGATGCTAATTTCTACTCCCATTTGGATAGACACTGAACATGATTAACTGAAATGACTAGATTGAATTAACTAAATTTTGTTGACTGATGGAATATTACCAAGATTACTAAATTTTTGAGGTTTCTGAGATTACTGATTTTACTGAGTTTTCCTGAGTCACATGACTGATGAATTTCTATGAATATGGCTTGATTGAGATTATCTTAAAAACATGACACAGGCTCTAGGCACATAGCTAATTATCGGGTACAAGAAACCTCAGGACTCGATAGCATGAAACTAACAAAACATGACTTTCTTGAATACATGACCAACATCACAATTCATAATACAATAAGTTGGAAAATTCATGAAGTACAAGTTCTAAAGCACCACAATGGCCTCACACATATCCATAACTCATTGACTAAGACATTTTATCAAACACTTGACATGCATAAACTTGTACTTAAATGGGTATTTCATATTATCATATTAGTATGGAACTCTTCCTTCCCATAGGCATTTAATCGAACACATGGGGATCATGATTATCAACACATCTAATAATCCTGGATACACCAATCAACGTATAAATTTAAGGGTTTATCATTATTATTATGCAAATCATCACATCCAAGGGTCAATTATTAGAATATGTAATTTCAAACATGAATCAAAACCCCAAAACATCATGAACATGAATTTCAATTCAATTTAAATCATGAACATTCATAAATACACAAATCTTGGATTTTAAAAAGAGATTCTTGAGCTTCATGGGTGAAAGGGACCCATGAATCAACACATGAAATACCTGGGTTGTGAGTTTCTTGAAGTTCCTAGACTTGAAGAACTTGGAATCTCTTAGTTTCTTGAAGAATGATTTAGATCTTGTTTTTGGGATTGTCTTTAAGAGAAAACCCTAATTTGATGTTGTAGATGGATAATGAATAAAGAGCCGCGCTAGTCGGAATTTGGGGAAAGATAGAGAGCTCTCTAGGCTCTCCTGATCAATTATGAGCCTTGATCTGATATTATTATGGGTTAAAACAGGAGAAAAAAGATGAACTATGCGATGGTGGGTGCGATGGTTTATCACTGGGTCGATGGCTCATCGATCCTGACCGTCGCACCTGGGCAGAATAGGGGTTCACTGCCTTTGCTACAACGGCTTGGGCCATGGTCCATCACTATCTTCATGGTCCATCGGCCTAAGCCATCACCCTTAGGCTGAAGGTGGTCTCACTACCTCCACTGCAATGGTTTGGGTGATGGTCCATCACTAGCTCAACAGTCTGTCAGCCCTCATTGTCGCACCTGGGCAGTTTTGACTGCTTTCTATAAAACGGCCATAACTTTCTACCCCGATACTGGATTTGGACGAAATTGGTATCGTTGGAAAGTTAATTCAATTTCCCATATGGCTAAAAGTTAAAATCCTAAAAATTTCACGTATATAAAAGTGGATTCATCTTTCAAAGTAAGTTTCTAACATACTAAGGACAATTTCAAGCTAGGTAGAAGTACGGGGTATTACAGAACCCCAGGTCATTTCCTTAGTTTTCATGAATTTCAAGTATTTTAAGCCTCTTCACAACAGCTATTGGTCATTTATGGCTTGCTGGAACTGTCAATTTGGTGATCAAACAATTTATTCATATTTTAGGCTCATTTCTCTGTTTTGGTGTTTGGGCTATTTTGAATATGGTCTTGGACTAAACCTCTTAGTATATAATCGTAGATGAGAATTTCAATAGTGTCATCAGCTTGGGAACATCAATTTTAGGATAGAGAGACCCTTGGTTTAAGTCTCGAGGCTTCTAAACTCATTTTAGGCTACTGGGTGGATTTTGTGGAAACAAAACTATAGGTATGGGCCCTAGATTTAGTCAAAACGATCTCAAATAAAAGTTTTGATGATTTTATTTGATCCAAAATATGGTTTAAAATCAAAATTTATTATTGGATCATGTTCATAAGGTTTCAAATGAGTTTTGATGGTCAAAAATAAGTTTTTGACTTTGCTGGTGCATCAGGTTGCTGGTGCGATCGCGGTCGCGAAGGGTAAATCACAATCGCGACATGCATTTTATGCCTTGTAGATCATGATCTCAATTTTAAAGTCGCAAGTGCAGCTCCTAACTCCATATTTAATCCCCTTCTTCAGCCCAATTTTCCAACACTTTTTCCACTATTTTTAGATTATTTTGAGAGCTCAAGAAAGGTAAAAGAGTGGGAAATCACCCAAATGATCCAAGGTAAACTAGCCTAATCCTGTTTGGTAATTTCCCATTGATTTTTCTTTTGATTTCCAGCCAAATTCATGGTAGATTCTTAGAAATTAGGGTTTTAAATTCCTAAGCTTCAAGGGTTGATTTGAGACCCAATTTGTGCTTTGTTGTGCTTAACTTTTGATCACAGCTTCCTTCTACTCTGAGGGACCTTGTGATGGGTTTAATTTTAGATTCTGCTTACAGTCCCCAAGGGTCCATTCTTGACCTAAAAGTTGACCCGACCCATTATATAGCAATATGGGTCTCGTTTGACTCCTGCTGATGCATTGATTTTGATTTTGATAGTGTGGCAACATTTTGAGATTGTGGAGTGAATATGAGCATTTTATGGATGAATCAAGGATTTATAGTTTGTATTTGAGATAGGCTTCTGTTTATTCTTCTCTTGAGATGACGTTTATATATGTTGTGTGTTAAATAGAAATGTTAGGATATGATTGTGGGCAGTACACTGTGACTTAGCCTAAATTGTGAGCTTAGGGGCTAGAAGGGTATTTGACCCTTAAGTTGAAATACTTATTATACCTGTACAATCATATTACCCTAGGTATTTAGCTAATTAGTTATAGATGAGACTAATGAATCTTTAGAAATACTTATGTATCACTCGATGGATTGTGAAGATTTTTTTTTTTGAATTATGATGTTATGATTATGTCAGATGTACATTTGGGACTAAGGCCATGACTATGATATTGTAGCTATTTTTGGACATATTCTTGGCCGGAGGCTATGTTCATTATATTGATTAGTTAAGTTACGAAAAAAATTCTATTCATTATATTGATTGGTGCAGTTTTGGTAAGAATTCTATCCTTGTAGAGAAAACAGTTGTAGTTTATCGACATATTGATGTTTGTAATTTTATTGTTTCAATACTAGTGATGGCATACATAGATTCAGTACATTTATCATCACTAAATATAGTAAATGGTATGAGTCCAAATAAATTATGATTTTACTACCATTTTTCCTAAAAAGGCATAAAAATCCAAATTTTCACCTTCTAAATAGATTTATTCATAATGGGAATCCTGCTATCTTAATGAATATTTATGATCCTTTGATACTAAAAATGATGATTTAGAGATTTGACCGATATAGGTTTGGGTCCACGATTGTGTTATTACTATTTACCCCAATAGAGAGTTATTTCGACTCTTTCTATAATTTTATGATGATTTTGTCCTGGAGTTTACCCAGGTAATGGATTCATGATTTTACACTCTTCTAAGCCATAGTTCAGAGTCCATGCATTTATGATACGGATAATTTATCAGTTCAAGTCCAAATATTGACTATATTTCCAGGTTTGAGTCTAAAGGGTGATTATTATATTAATTATATATTTAACAGTTCAAGTCCAGATATTAATTATATATTTATCGGTTCATGTCTGGATACTGATTATATTTAACGATATTGGTACTTGAGGTATTATTCTTGCTCTTTTATCTGATGATTATTTTATTATGCATGATTATCTTAGAATAAGATGGGTAGATTAGATACCCTGAGTGTACTAGCACCAGTTTCGGCTGTGAGTACGAGGTCTTAAGATACCGTTTGATGATTTAGGTTGTATTTTGAGTTGACCTTTTCTATGTAGATATGTATATCTATGTATTTTATCGTATGGCATTACCGTATATCTCTTCGTTCCTCCACTTATTCAGATTGTATTTTCATTCCTTGGCTTTGTATACTTATATATACCTTTTTTTGCCCTTTATTCTTATATCGACCAGTGATATAACGTATAGTGTTGAGGTTCCTGAGTATAGATAGAATGGGATATCTCATCCGTAATACCTCAATAGCCTTATTATGTTAGTTTCTTGGACATGAATAAGATAGTTTATTCATATTATCTCATTAGCTTCATGATGTAGTTATTTGATACTTGTGTGAAGTTTACATTTCTACTTACATGTTATGTTATTTGCATATCTTTGGAGCTCAGTCGACAGTTTCCTACTGAGTAGTATGTGTTGGTACTGGTACTACACTTCTGCAGCCTGCAAATCATAGTACGGGTTAGCACTGTTGTTGTGTGCATCATGCAGAACAACCTCATCTATGGTTCAGCGATATAGGGTGAGCTCCTGGTGTTCAAAGTATTATTTTCTCCCTATTATCTATAAGACTAGTCTCTATGTTGTATTCAGAGATGGTTGTATCTATATATTCACTTAGTACCTTATTTGTATCAGCGTTTATAGTAGAAGATCTTATATTAATTCCACCATGTTTTAGGATTAGCTTATGTATGTTAGTCTTTTAGTACATCTATTCTGCATTCTTTACTTTATTCTTTTGGTAGTCTATTACTGGAAATTCCTGACTATGATTTTGACTTACCTATTGGTGGGTTATAGTAGGCTCCATATGACCTGAGAAATTATGCCATGACAATTACTTAAAATTATCTTCCTTTTATTGGGCAAATATTGTTTAGGCCAACTGGGTTTCTTCTTCTTCTTCCACCAAATCAACTAATTTTTTGTTGTTAGAAATTGGTATTGGAGTTGGACTTGCCTCCATTATATATGATTGAGGGATTTCCTATAGGGTAGAGCCAGCTGGGGCTTATAATTTGGCTAGGTTGCTTCAGCCACTAGAGTTGAAAGTTTCTTTGATGCAACAATAATTTTTGGCTGTGGGGTAACAACTTTTTGAATATTTTTTACTGAAGATGGAAGAACTAGAATATATGGAGGTGCATTAGTTTCTTCTTTCTCTTTTTAGGTCATTTTATCTTCCCCGTAAGAATTTCCTTGTAAAAATGTCTGGGATAGAGTTGGAGATTCCTTTGATATATTAAGTATCAAAATAAAAATAGATAAAATAGCTTACCATCTCATCAATATATGCTTGGAGGCTAGGTTTTACACATCTTTTTGTATAATAGATTTTGCAGCCTTACAATCTATCCTTGATAAAAATTTTGATGTAATAAATCAACTTGAAATTTATAAATACATAACACAATTACTAAAATCTCTTTTTTAATAGTTGGTAAATTTGTTGAGTTTTTCCCAATGCTTAGAAGTATATGCAATAATATGATCTTTATCATTTTTCTATTATTTTAAAATGTATTTGTTTCAACTATTTTGAATTCAGAATGGTCAAGGAGGGATAGAAAAGGGAGATCTTTTTCCTTCAATTTGATTTCTTTAACAACATTGGTGAGGATGTTAGTCCACGGAGGAGGAGGCTTTTTCAACCTATCATGGAGTGGTTTTAACAGATTGTTAAGTCCAGGAATATAATCTACTATATAACTGACATGTCCTAAAATCCTTTGGAGTTGTGTTTTATCTAGAATTTGATCAGGAAATTTGTTAGCAAATTGAGTAGGCCATTGAATAAGAGTAATAGTACCATGATAGATATTATGCCTGAGAAATATAATATTGACCTGGACAAGACAATATTTATTTTTGGACAAAACTAAGCTATTTTCCCTGGTGACAGTGAAAAAAACCCTCAAGTGTTTAAAATATTGGTCAATAATAGTGGAAAATACTAAAACATCATCAATATAGACTATTATGAATTTTGAAAAAGGATTAAGAATATCGTTCATTATTTTCTAAAATTTTGAAGGGGCATTTTTATAACCAAAGGGCATCATGTTCCACTTATATTGCCCAAATGGTATTGTCAAGGCGGTTTTATATCGATCTTTAATGTCAATTCGTACTTTTGAAAACCCTGATTTTAGATCAAATTTTAAGAAAATTATAGAAGCATAAAGTTGTTGGAGTAGAGCTTTTTTGTTTAGAATTGGATACCTAATCCATCGAAGAGCAGCATTTAAAGTCTTATAAGAGATGACCAAGTGGGGACTCCTCATTTGATTTCAGAACTTATAGTAACATAAAAAGCAACACAACTCTAGGGTATTTACTTGGAGAGATGATCTTTTTTAATAAGATCATTGATTTTCTTTTGGCACTGGATTGTTCGTTTATGATTCATCTGAATGGGCCAGGCTTTGGTGGGGATAGTTTTTCATCAAAGTTTGGTTTGTAAGGAAGCCTAACTTTGTGCTTTTGGCGATTCCAGAATACCCTGGGTAAATCAGCACAGAGTTTTTTTATTTTTTTCTAAAGCTTTGATCTTAGTTTGAAGAGGATATTCCTGAAGTTGTTGTTGCAATCTTTGAAATGCTATTTCTTGTTTGAGGAAACTAATTTGAGCTTTTTTGTTCTTTAGAAAGGACAAATTTTTCTAATGGAAGGTTTATATAATGGGAGAAACATGTTTTTGTCATTAATAGTCATCCCCACTTGAGTAACCCTGGATGGAATAAGTCTTTCAATAAAAGGAGTGCCTAATATTACAGGATTGGTTATATACTTTACCTGGACAAAGGAGTCAGAAGATGACAAAAGCAATTTTTCTAGGGAATTTCGTATTTCGACATTGAAAAGTTTGTAATTGATCCCTAGTCTACTTCCATTTATAGCTCTAAGGGCTTCCTTGGTTTTCTTTAAGTATATAGTACAGATGGGTCCTTCTTGAACGCAATTAAGATCAACACCTATACAGATCGAGGCAATAATTCCAGAATAAATAACTTATTAATTATTAAGGTTATCCGAGTGTTCCATTTCCTAATGGATATTCTTGTAAGGTAGTTAAGAAAATCTCCTTGTTCAACTTCTTGATCCATTGTATTAGTGATATCAATCAGTTGAGATTGTTCAGCCTTTGAGAAAATTATTAGAGGACAAGTCGATCTAAATCTTGACTAGCTTTTATTTCCCTAACTTCTTCATTAAGAAGAACTATTATTGATTAGAGATATTGAATAGTTACTACCTTAGGCTTACTATATGGGAACCTATTTAAAACATCGGTGATATTATAAGTATTCACTATTTAAAGATGAGAAAATATACTAGACGAAAATGTGGAAGGCTTATCTAGAGACATTTTAAATTTGTCTAGATAGTATTTTTTCTAATCATAATCTTGTGAATTACTTATCATTTTCAGGAGGAACTCTTGTTCTTTTGATATAACATTGATCTCAGGTTGGCCCTCTTGGTTAGACTGGAAAGCCTAAAAAGAAACTCTTGTTCAAATGCGTCACTAGCACTATCAGAGTCTCTATTTTCCTCTAGTAAGAGATGTCAGATTTGTATAAGGACAGAATAATCAAAGTTAAGATTTCTAACCTTTTTAGATAATTTGCAATATTTGGCAATATGACCAGGTTTTCCACACCTGTAATATTTTCCATTATTGAGAGTAGGAAGTATCAATTTCACTATTGAACACTGTCTAGGATGAGAAGATTTAAGTTTTTTGAAAACAAAATTCTTGGTAGCCTAAGCCTCCCTTTTTGAGGTTGATTTTATAAGCCTTCTTCTTACAAGGGGGTACACCAAATTATTAAAAAATAAGTACAATCTCATCAGGTTTGAGCTCTGTCTTTATCTAGATGCCTTAGGATGTTATCTTATCAACAAATTTTTAAGGCAACTTGATGCATTAAACTTGTAAGCTGACCATAAGTGATCTATCAAAAAGGATGATATCGCCTAAGTATTGATGTTGAGGTTCTTCTTTGACTAGGTCCCTAAGAGACTTAGGCAATCCAACAAGGAATTTTTCTTTCTAATATAGAAGATTTCCATAGGGTTTTTCATAGATTCTTGTGAGAAAAGAGTCCTTATACCATCTAAAATTAGAAAGCATTTTGTACTCATGATTTTTAAGTATCTCAGAGGACCTTTCTATAAAAATACCTAGACTTTTTATGAAGGTTTTGATAATAATATAAATTAATATGTTTGTAGAGTCAGAAATGGTCTGGCCATCTTTGAGAATTGGTTCTCATACTTAGTCAACTCGTATACTTTGGAAGATATTTTGCCTATCTTCCTCACTAAGATGGGTATCCTACCATCCGTTAGGTTTGCATGTGAATCTAGCTACGGGGACATGGATAGTAAGTTCATCCGAGCAGTTATAAGTAGTTCTATAAGTAGTGGCAACCATTGTCATCTGCTGAAGTTTGGACAGGATTTTGTACTCAGAACAACCATCTGTGTTCCATTCATAAATGTTATTGGCATTGTAGTTATTTTGCATAACATTAAGTTTCTCCTCTAATGCTACATCCGAATGGATAGCTCTAGGGTAATAAAGTTTTTGTGGCTTATGCCTACTGAAAAATTCAGTCATGATAAGGGCTATTTCCAGGGGAACTTCTTCCTCTGATTGATTATTATTTGAAATTCTTTTTTGAAGTACAACTGCAGTAGAGAATGTGTTACATGGGGTATCAGGGCTACAGGGTTGAGGGAATTCTCAGTTTGGATAATTCTTCATTGAAGATTAGAGAGTTGTGGAAATGATTTTGAATTGTTCATTTGGAGTTCTCAAGTAAGGGTTATAGGAGTCTCATAAGGTTTGAATAACGGGGTTGAAGAGGTGGAGGCCTCTGACAGATTAGGAGTAGTTGATGATGTTAAAGATGGTTTTGAAATCAAATATTCACCAAGAGAATGAAGATACTTATTTGTATAGTTTTTTTTTTCAAAAAGGTTTTTAATATCTTTGTCGGTAACTAGTTCGTATTCAACCTTTTTTTTTGAAAGGTGAAGCAAAGACTAAGCTATCAATATGAGAAATAGTAAAGCCTTGAGAAGGAGGAAGTTTAGTGGTGAAATCTTCTACGTTTATGGTTTTCCATTCTTTTGAAACATTAATTGATCTTGAAAAAGGAAAATCTAATTGATGATTCTCAGATAGGCCTCAAACCATTCAAAGAAATTAATTTGTTTTTGAAAAATTCATAATAAATTTCTTGGATGCAATTTCTTTCAATCTTTTGGAAATTATTGGAAAATCAAGTTCTTTTTAAAATATTTCCAGCAGAATAAAACTCTGTTCTATGTATTTCTTTATCAATAGCTCTCTATCTAGAGTCAAATAAGTTGGCGATTAGGGTTGATCCTCATGGATTTCAATTAGAGGTGTTTCCACAGAATATTTGGCCTGTGCTATCCTAGATTTGAAGTTAACAACCTCAATTCTAGAAGGAAGTGAAGAAACCAAATTCCGAGCAATTTATGTTTCTGGAAGAACTGGTGGGAAGATAGAGACTCTATGGCTAAGAGATCTCTAGAAGGAGATAGAACTAGTTCTCGTAGAAAATTGTCAGATCTGAGAAACTGTAGTATTCTCAGATTTTTCTGCTAGAGTTGCACCCTGCAACATCCAATTTTGAGGTAAGGATCCCTAGGTCCAATAGATTGTCTTGGGAATCGATAAGTGAGATCGCTGAAGAATAGTTTAGAAGAGGATTGTTTCTCCATTATAACTATTTTTCATAGCCCCAGAACCAAAGGTAGTATCTATGGCCTTATACTGAATTCTATAGATAATTGCTACTGGGATAGATTCAGTTTTTGTCTATAGTTGGATGTTTAATATTGGGCATTAAAGAATCTAATATATTTAGATCCCTTAAAGATAGATTAAAACTTGGAAAACAATCAAAATAAATTGGACCTTTACAAAGGTTTGTTTCAACCATTCCTAGCGAGGAATTATTGAAATCTAGAAATCTAGAGTCCCTAAGACAAAGGAGATGTGAAGTATCTAAACCTTCTCGGGAATGAGGTTTAGCTTCTACTGGAACTAAAATAAAATGGATATAATTATACTTACACCTACATCTTTCTACAACCATAGGTCTTAGAAGTTTGATATCCTCATAATCAGACTCAAGAGGAATAGTTTGTTTAATGGTTAAAATATGGTAGTCATTTTTCAGAGACCACCTTCTAGAAAGAGCTTTATAAATTTGATCTTGAGGATGTCTAGGAATTTTCCAATCATCAATTGATAGCTGCAAATGAGAGATGTTAATCTCTTCCTTGAGCTTTGAATTGGGAGAACTATAGGATGTCGTACTAGATGAAGAATTTTTAGAAGGAGGAGAGAAGGCATGGAAAAATGCCACAGTAGAATCTGCAAGAGAGTAGTTAGAGATGACAACAATGATAACTTAAAAGCTTCATATCCTTTGGTTCAAGAGACCATTAGGTTCCATAGGTTCAATACTATATGGAAGAGTCAGATCTAGTAATTAAATTAGTGGAATCTTTCCTAATTCCGTACATTTTAGCTAGATCAATTCTATTTTAATGGTTCTTTAATCAAATAGTACAAAGGTTATAAATAACCATCTGTAAGTCTACTGAATCTTCTTTGGCAATCCAGCCATTAATTATTAGGTATCCAACCTAAAATCCAGATCTAAAAGATCATAATACCATCTTCAATAAGATGTTTTTATAAAATATATTTTGCTAAGTTGTATAGACTGGTTAAAATTTTACCATTTAAATTAAAGATTTGACAGTACAATATAATAGCAAGTTAGAAACAAGAATAATAATCTTTACTTCTCCCATGACTCTAATACCACCTAATTATTTTCTTTGGAAGAAGCTCTCTCTCACTAGAAATCTTGGTTAGAGTTTCTCTCCCCGCCCCCCTTTTGTATCTTTTGAAATTACTAGCAAAGTTTAATTTTTTCAATTGCTAATTTTTCATTACTTTATTAAATTGACGTTTTATTGTACTTATTACTTGTGGTTGGCACCACCACCTACTTTAATTAATTTGTTACATTATTTAGCATCTGATCTGCCCTGTCGGCTAATTTATTTATTGCATATATATATACACACACAAATACACACCTACATCATTTACATTTAAGATTAGTTAACTTACTTCCTCACCTTTTCCTTCATCCCCGTATTTTACTGTCTTTACCCTCTCTTTTTCCTTCTTACCCCATTTTATTCATCTAGAAATATTTTAAAATGAATCTGGTTTTTCAATAACTTCCAAAAGAATGAAATAAATAGCATCCAATAAATTTATTATGAATTTTAAAATTCTATCCAAAAACAAATTAATTTCTTTGAATGGTTTGTGGCCTATACTGAGTATCATTAATTAGATATTCCTTTTCAAAAATCAATTAATGTTTCAAAAGTATGAAAAATCATAAATGGAGAAGATGTAACCATTGAACTTCCTACATTACAAGGTTTTACTATTTCTCATGTTGATAGCTCATTTTTTGCTTTAACTTTAAAAAATATGATTGAAAACGAACCAATTATCTAGAAAGATATTAAAAACCTTTTTGAACAAAATAACTATACAAATAAGTATCTTCATTCTCTTGGTGAATAATTGATTTCAAAATAATCTTTACCATCATCTACTAATCCTAAGCTATCAGAGTCCTCCACCGCTTCAACTCTGTTATTCAAACCATATGAGATTCCTCGAACCTTTACTAGAGAAATTCAAATGCACAATTAAAAATCTTTTCCACAATGCTCTTATCTTTAATAAAGAATCATGCAAATTGAGAATTTTCTCAACCTTATAGCCCTTGATAACCCATGTAACACATCCTCTGCTACAGTTAGGTACTTTAATAAAGTAGCTCTGATACAGTCAGCTGGAGGAAGAAGTTTTCCTGGAAATAGCCCCTGTTAAAACAAAATTTTTTAGTTGGCGTAAGCCATAAAAACTTTATTACCCTAGAGCTACCCATTCGAATGTAGAATTAGAGGAGAAACCTGATGTTATACAAAATAACTACAATTCCAATAACATCTATGAATGGAACATAGGTCGTTGTTCTGAGTATAACTCTCTTTCAAAACTTTAGCAGATGATAATGGTTGCTACTGCTTATAGAAATGCTTGGATTAACTTACTACCCATGTCCTCATAGCTGGATTCATAAGCCAGTTTAAAATATAGTGGGATATCCATCTTAGCATAGAATATATGCAAAACATCTTCCAAAGTGTCCAAGTTGACTCACTAGGAGAACCAATTCTAAAGGATGGCCCGACCACTCCTTACTCTACAAACACATTAATTTATATTATTACTAAAACCATCATAGAAAGTCCAGGTATTTTTAGAGAAAGGTCCTCTGAGATATTTAACAATCTTAAGTGCAAAATGCTTTCTAATTTTATATGGTATAAGGACTCTTTTCTCACAAGAATCTATGAAAGACCTGATGGAAATCTCCCATAGTAGAAAGATATGATACCTATAATTTAGATGACAATGGAACTATAATTTACAGTACCATTTGGCAATATGAGTAGAACGTGATGCCCTTTGGTTTTAAAAATTCCCCTTCATAATTTCAAAAAGTAATGAATGACATTTTTAATTCTTTTTCAAATTTCATAATAGTCTATATTGATGATGTTTTAGTATTTTCCACTAGTATAGACCAATATTTTAAAATTTTAAGGGTTTTCTTCAATGACATCAGGAAAAATGGCTTAGTTTTGTTCAAATCTAAGTATTGTCTTTTGCAGGTCATTATTAGATTTCTCGAGCATAATATCTATCAGGGTAGTATTAATACTATTCAATGATCCATTCAATTTGTTGATATATTTCTGATCGAATTCTAGATAAAACATAACTCAAAAGGTTTTTAAGATGTGTCAATTATATAACAATTTTTACTCCTAGACTTAACAATCTATTAAAACCACTCCATGATAGGTTGAAAAAGACTCCTCCTATGTGGACTAGCATCGACACCAATGTTGTTAAAAAGATCAAATTGAAAGCAAAATGCCTCCCTTGCCTATCCCACATTGACCCTTCTACACTCAAAATAGTTGAAACAAATACATCAGACATAGGTTATGGTGGCATTTTAAAACAAAATAAAAATGATAAAGAATATATTTTTGCATGTGCTTCTAAGCATTAGAAGCACCACTACCTTCTTTAATTAATTAATTTCATCATTTAGCATATGATCGGCCCCATAGCCTATTTATTTACTACGTTTAAGATTAATTAACTTGCTTTCTTATCTTTTCCTCCTTTCCTATATTTAACCCTTTTTATTTTAGGGGGATATCTTTTGTGTAATTGGTATCATATTAGAGTGGGATATTTCTAATTAAAAATAAGTGAGTGGCCATAATCAACTAAATATATCCATAATTCATGATATTCAACTCCAATTAGGCACCATCCGAATAAATATGTATGCAAGACATTATTAATATCATATCAACCCCTAACTCATATATATTTATCATGAAAAAAGCAACCAATGGTCAAATAAGGACTATATTAGCAAAATAAGACCTCGAACAGACATCACGTCTAGAATAAAAACATTTAATGCACATAAAAGACCAATGATGACAAATACAGCCCCTCATACAAGTAGCACGCAATAACAAATATCACAAACCAACCACAATAGAATATAGGCCCACATAAGGGTACATAATAGTAAAAAAATAATCTCAAACTATAAACCCCATAGCTATTTTCCCTAAATCATAACATGCTTTACTTATTTGTTAACTCCTCAGCTCAATCTGGAAGAAGTCAAGCCATAAGCAACCTTAAAATAGAAAAATCCTAATCTAAAGTGCTTCAACCCAGAGCCTATAAACACCTAGGATTTTGACCCATAGAAAATTCTAATGTTTGAGGTTTTTGGGTAGGGTACGACCCATGGATACTAGTCGTACCCTGGGATACGACCTGATGCCTCCCCACTAGTATGTTGGACAGACTAGGTTGATAACATACTGACCAAGATAGTACTTAGCCTCCTCATGGTCGTACATTAGGGTACGAGTTGTATATTTCCTAGTCGTATGGAGTATTAAGTTAGCCTAGTTGAAACTATTTTGGGTACAGTTTGGGATATGGTTTAGGGTACCATTTGTACCCTTGGATATGAGCCAATGTGTGTGTATTCGTACCTTGGGTAGTGTAGGGGTCCTTAGTGAAGCCTAGGGTATAAGTTAGGATACCACTCGTACCCTAGGGTAAGGTTTGATCAAGTGAGTCATACCCTCCTATGAGTCAAATTCTAGCTTTTAAGTTAAGGGCTCCATGGATATTTCCCACCCTAAAACCCTTAAGTCCCCTCATTATATAATGTATTTTAGCCTTCTAAAATACATTTTTGGTGGATCAAATATTCCAATTACTCTCTCAATAACTTTTTTGAAGATTTGGAGGCTAGGGTTCCAACGGGTGTTCATCTAGAGGCAAAAAGAATTCATGTTCTTCCTTGAATCATCTTGTATAAGGAATGTGACTCTTCTTTTTTTATTATTTCTTGAATATCATGGTATTTAAATATTTTTTATGAATCTTTAAATATGGATTTTGGAACAAATGGTGAGGGTTTTAATGTAAAGTGATGGGTAATGTTTACTCTTGTCTAAACTAGTGATTTTGCATGTGTTTGATGATTGTATGAACATTTGGGTTCTTGTTGATAATGGTTTAACAAATGGGTCATGATTAACCCTAATATTGATGGTTTTCACTTGGATTTTGGTCATGGTAAAGTTATGCCCTCAAGGTGATTGTGAAAATGTCTAGGAGAAATGACTACTTACTTACTAATACTATTTTGAGCTAAGGCAATGGCCTAATAAGTAAGAATTCTTGGAAATGATTTTCTTAAAGTTATTATTGTCCATGTAATGAGTTAAATAATGCCCTTGGTGGTTTGATTGGTTTAAAGGGATTAGAGTCCCTAGTATGAAATTTAATTGTGTATGATCTAATGCTTGGTGTAAGAGTGCCAATGAATTAATTGATAATGGTCTTGATGACAATAATTTTGCTTTAATGATATTTAAAACTAACGATTGGGCTTGTTAAAGTGATTGATTGATATATATTTCATGAAAAACTTGTGGTCATGTAAAATGTTGAATTATGGCCTTGGGGGCTTGAAATGGTTAAATGGGTTAGATTCACCATGTGTGAATGGTGTGATTTGTATGCATGGTTAAATGGGTTATACTCACCAAGTGTGAATAGCATGATGTGAATGTATGGACAATGGGTTAAAGTCCCAATGTCAACTAGTAATGAAATAATTTGTTGCTGAGTACATACAAAATGAAATGATTGGTGGTTAGAGTCCACTTGCATAAAGAAAGGGCCCATGGTTGAAGTCCATATACACAATGAAATGTCTTGTGGTTTGAGTACACTTGTCTAATAAAATAGGTTATGGTTAGAGTCCACTTAATTAATACAATGGACTTATTATTTGAGTTCACTTGCTTAATAAAATGGCTTAGGTTAGAGTTCTCTTGTTCAATATAACCTAAGCGGTGGAACATTAGAGTCCTCCACTTCATGGTTCGTGTTTGAATTATTTGAGATGCACTCTATGGTCTTGTTATCTTTTGACACTTGATATATCCATATGTATGTTCATGCCTATAAGTATAAATATGGTGGATTATGATGGTTGACTTGGTATTGAATAATAACATTATTTTATCTATACCCTTGAGTTACATACTAGCACTCAATCTACTAACCATCTTGAGATGCTGTATCCCTATGCGACACAGAGGTAAGATCATCTTCTTCTTTTCCTATGCAGTGAACAGGTGTTTGAGAATTTTGAGTATTTACATCAAAGTAGTGAGATTTCATACTTCGGAAGGCACACATTTCATGGTATTCTTCTCTTATATTAAAGACTTATTTTAAGTTTGGTTTTAGCTACTATTAGGGGTTTGTCCTGATATATAATTAACTTCGGATTTGTAGAGGCTTGTGGATGACTGTGAACTTGGTATATTAGATATTGAATATTGATATTAATGAATGGCTATACTTTCTTAAGCTATGATTGTTGGTTGTGTTTTTGCTATCTTATTTTATGTTTGAAGTTCATCTAATAGTTATGGGTTTTTGTGATGGTTAGGTTGCGCTAAGAGGATGATGTATGGTCCTCGTGGACTTGAGATGTCCATATTACAAGGCACAAATTGGGGTCATGTTTGGTATCAGAGCCTAGGTTTATGGCCAGTTGGGTGTTCACAAGCCGTGTCAAGTAAAGTCTCTTTTATAGGTGTGTATCATGACACACTTATAAGAGAGAGGATACAAGATATTTAGGAAAGTTTCACCTTCTTATTATCCTATTTTAAGCTATAGGGCCTAAGGTCCTGAATTTTTCTGATTGTTGTTTGATCATTTTTAGATTATGCCTTCTCGACGATCTGAAGCACACAGAATCTCTTTTGTACTAACTGGGTATGATGTTCATGGGACTCTCTCTACTTATGGAGTCCATATTTGGTCTAGGGGTTCTAACACCTTCTGATCTAGGTGTTTTACTAGTTCCCTCTAGCCCTCCTCTAGTTCCTCATCAGTCGATTCATATAATTTCTCAATTGGTAGCTTCTCAAGCTGAGCATAGTGCATCTTCTACTCTATCTTCTGAGGCCATAAGGGTTTTCTAGTTTTTGAGGTTGAGTCCTCCGACCTTTACCGGTGTTAAAATAGAGAAAGATCTCCAAGGTTTTTTAGATAAGATAGAAAAAACTTTAAAGTTATGCTTTTGATGAATGTGGAAGGGGTAGAGTTTGCATCTTATTATTTAAAGGACATGGTGTACCAATGGTATGAGGAGTGGGACCAGACAAAGGGTAATATTGCTGAGTATTTTTTGTGGAAGGATTTCACTAATGCTTTTTTAAACCTCTTCCTTCCTCTAGAGTTAAGAGAAGCAAAGATGGAGAAGTTTGTTAATCTTAAGCAAGGAAAGATATCTATTAAGGAGTATGCCATATGGTTTCACCAATTATCTAGGTATGCTCTGGCTATAATGTCAGATATAAGGGCTCGGATAAGGAAGTTTTCCTTGGGATTGTCTTGTGAGTTGGTCCTTGAGAGCAAGGCAGCTTTGTTGATCAAAGATATATATATTTCTAGGTTTCTTGTGTGTATGGAATAATTGGAAGAAAAAATATAATAGGTTGAGTTTAGTGAAAGAAAAAGAAATATATTTAGTCCTTCTAATCAAAGTAGTAGAGATGGTGGCAAGTGGCTAAGAAATAAGTAGGGGAGTTTTAACTCTTTCTTCTTGGCTAGTATTCCTTACTCAAGGCCATCAGGTGATCATTGGTCTCAGTTTGGTAGTGGGTTCCCAACGTAGGATGCCCAATCTCAGACTAGTGGGGCTCAATTAGTTCCATCCTACCCTACTTGTAAGTTTTATGGTCAGCATCATTGTGGCTAGTGTGAGAAGATATGGAACAGGTGTTTTAGATGCTATCAGATTGGGCATATGCAACTAGAGTGCCTCTCTCTTATGGTTTCTTGGACCAGCAGAGCCCCTATTCTTTCTTCACCTGCTCCTGCACCAAATGGTGCTGCTTCTGCTTCTATTTCTGGTATCAACACTAGCCGAAATTATTTTTATGGACTTGCTACTCGCCAGGATTCTGAGGCATCACCATATAGTTTTATGGGTATGTTGAGACTTTTATCCTATGATGTGTATTATTTGATTGATCCGAGGTCTACTCTTTATTATGTGACCCCATTTATGGCTATGTATTTTTATTTTGGTCCTGAGTATCTGTCTATTCCTTTTTCTATTTCTACCCTGGTAGGAGGCTGTATGGTTGTTGAAGGAGTCTATAGGGGGTGTAGTAGCTGGTGGCAGTAAAGAAACCCTTATAGACTTGATAGAATTAGATATAGTAAATTTTGATATAATTCTGGGGATGGATTGGTTTCATTCGTGCTACGCTTCCTTATATTGTCGGACCTGTAGAGTCACATTTAAATTCCTAATGAGTCAGTCATTGTATGGGAAGGGGGTTCTTTAGTGCCTAAGGGGAGGTTTATCTTATATCATAGAGCTCGAAAGTTGATTTCTAAGGGGTGTTTATATCATGTGGTCCAAGTTAAAGATTCTAACTTAGAGAATCCTTCTCTAGAATCAGTTTCCATAGTTAATGAGTTTCCCGAGGTCTTTCCCGATGACCTTCCTGATATTTCTCCCAATAGGGAAATTGATTTTAGGATTGATCTTATTCTGGACAATCGTCCGATTTCAAACCCTCTGTATAGAATGGCTTAGGCTGAGTTGATGAAGCTTAAGGATTAATTAATAGATATCTTAGATAATGGTTTTATCCATCATAGTATATCTCCTTGGGGTGCTCCTGTGTTGTTTATGTGTAATATGGATGGCTCCCTGCGAATGTGTATTGATTATCATTAGTTAAATAAGGGGACCATAAAGAATACATATCCTCTTCCTAGGATCGATGATTTGATTGATCAACTTCAAGGTGTAAAGTGTTTCTCTAAAATTGATCTTTGGTTAGGTTATCATCATCTTAAGATTAGGGAAATAGATACCACTAAGACTGCCTTCAGGACCCGGTATAGTCATTATAGTTCCTTGTTATGTACTTTGATTTGACTAATGCCCCAACGACATTTATGGATTTGATGAATAGGGTTTTCTGTCTGTTCCTAGGTTTTTTCATCATTGTCTTCATTGATGACATCTTAGTTTATTCTATGAGTGAGGGTGATCATGTAGATCACCTTTGTGGCATGTTGAAAACTTTAAAGGATTATCAGTTATATGTTTAGTTCTCTAAGTGTGAGTTTTGGTTATAGGGGGTGACTTTTCTTGGTCATGTTATTTCTAGTGAAGGGATCATGGTGGATCCAATAAAGGTTACCGTTGTAAGGAAGTGGCCTAGACCTACAACTCCAATCGATATTCAGAGCTTCTTGGGTCTGCCGGTTACTATAGGAGGTTTGTGGAAAATTTTTTACGATGGCTTCCCCATTGACTAAGTTGACCCAAAAGAAGGTCAAGTTCTTGTGGTCAGATGCATGTGAGAGTAATTTTGAATTGTTGAAGGATAAATTGACTTCGATAAAAGCTTTGACCTTCCCCGAGGGTAATGATGGGTTTGTGGTATATTATGATGCTTCTCATGAGTTTGGTTGTGTGTTGATGCAACATGGTAGGGTGGTGACCTATGTTTTTAGGCAATTGAAAGTTCATGAGAAGAGCAACCCTACTCATGACTTAGAGTTGTTAGAGGTGGTATTTGCATTAAAATTTAGCATCACGATCTCTATGGGGTTTATGTTGACATATTTTACAATCACAAGAGCCTTCAGTATGCGTTTACTCAGAAGAAGTTGAATCTCAGGCAAAGGAGATTTCTTGAGTTATTAAAATTCTACGACATGAGTCTCTATTACCATCTAGGTAAGGCTAAATTTATTGCTGATGAAATTAAAAGGTTATCCATGGGGAGTTTATGCCATATTGATGAGGATAAGGGAAAATTGGTGAAGGATATTCACTGATTGGCTAGTCTTGGATTTCATCTCTCGGACTCAGCGGATGGTGGTATATTTGTGTATCAAGCGTCTCTTGTTATTGAGATAAAGGAAAAACAAATGTTAGATCCCAACTTGGTAAAGATTAAGAGTAATGTTGGTCAATAAGAAGTTGATGAATTTGTGATTTGTGATGATGGTATCTTGAGGTACCAAGGTAGCTTATGTGTTCCCGATGTCGATGGATTGAGGAAAGGGATTTTGCCTGAAGCTCATGATCTTGTTTTGCCATTCATCTCGATTCTACAAAAATGTATTATGATATTAGGGAGTTTTATTGGTGGAATAATATGTAATGAGATGTCCTAGCTATATGTCTAAGTGTATGGTGTGCCAATAAGTAAAAGTTGAGCACTTGAGACTCGGTGGTTTGTACCAACATATTGAGTTACCCGAGTAGAAGTAGGAAGTGATTAACATGGATTTCATTACTAGACTTTACCGGTCTCAAAATTAATGTGATTTGATTTGGGTCATTGTGGATAGAATGACTAAGTCTTCTTATTTATTGCTAGTTCAGACTAGTTATTCAGTGGAGGATTATGTTTAATTGTATCTTTCAGAGATTGTGAAATTGCATGGTTCTCCAGTTTTTAACATTTAGGATAGTGGTACTCTATTTTTATCTTAGTTTTTGAAGTCGTTTCAGAAAGGTTTGGGAACTAAGGTGTGCCTTAGTACCACTTTCCACCTGCAAATGGATGGATAAGCGGAGAGGACTATCCAAACATTGGAAGATATATTGTGTGCTTATGTGATTGATTATGGTGGTAGTTGGTACGACCATTTTCCGCTGATTGAGTTTGTTTATAATAATAGTTACCACTCTAGCATTTGTATGGCTCCTTTTGAGGCATTGTATTATAGAAGATGTCGATCTTCTATAGGTTGGAATGAGGTTGGTGAGGGTAAGTTATTTGGGCCCGATTTGATTCACCAAGCCTTTGAAAAGGTGAAGGTGATTCATGATAGGTTGAAAGTCACTCAAAGTCACAAAAGGTCCTATACAGATATGAGGCATAGTGATTTGGAGTTTAATGTTATTGATTGGGTATTTTTGAAGGTGTCTCCCATAAAGGGAGTAATGCAGTTTGGTAAGAAAGGAAAGTTAAGTCCCCGGTATGTTGGTCCCTACTTTATTTTGAAGAGGGTTGGTAATGTTGCCTACGAATTGGAGTTTCCCTCGATTTTGAGCTCCATTCATCTAGTGTTCCATATGTCTATGTTGAAAAAGTTTATGGGTGATCCTTCATTGGTTGTTCCTTTGGAGGATATTGGTATTATGGACTCTTTGTCCTATGAGAAGGTCCCGGTGAGGATCTTAGATAGTCAAGTTTGGCCCTTGTAAATAAAAGAGGTGGCTTCAGTGAAGGTTCTATGGAGGAACCAAAAGTCTGAGGAAGCTACTTGGAAAGCAAAAGACATGAAGTCCAAGTATCGGCATTTGTTTCCTATTCTGGATATTCATGATTGAGGAATATGTTAATCTTCTTGACTTAATTTATGTCTTTGATAGGCGATGGGTTCAAGTCCCTAAATTGTGAATTGAGCAAGTGTTTTGCTAAACAATGGGTTAGAGTCCCAAGATTGAATGAAGGAATAATTGAATATGATCATGGCATGTGTTCCATCTTTATTGTATGTCTTTGTGTTCTAACTTGGTTAAAGGTTAGTTTGATGTGTAATAATATGCTAACTTGTGTTTATAGTTGCCTTACCCATCATTTGAGAATGAATGATCCAAGTGGGGGAGAATTGAAACATCTAGGCTTTGGAATCGTAGCAAATTTCCTTTGCTTGAGGTTTCTGGGTAGGGTACGACCCATGGGCACTAGTTGCACCCTGGGATATGACCTAAGACCTCCTCTCTCATATGTTGGATGGACTAGATTGATATCATACTAACTAAGGTACGACTTAGCCTCCCCATGGTTGTATATTAGGGTATGAGTCGTACACTACCTAGTCGTATGGAGTATTGACTTGGCCGAGTTGAAACTATTTTGGGTACGATTTGGGATATAGTTTGGGGTACCATTCAAACCCTTGGATACGAGTCAATGTGTGCAGTCATACCTTGGGCAGTGTAGGGGTCCTTAGTGAAGCATAGGGTATGAGTTAGGGCACCACTCATACCCTAGGGTATGGTTTTATCAAGTGCGTCGTACCCACCTATGGGTCAAATTCCATCTTTTAAGTCAAGGGCTCCATGGAAATTTCCTACCCTAAAACCCTCAAGTATCCTCACTATGTAATGTATTGTAGCCTCCTAAAACACATTTTTGGTGGATCAAACATTCCAAATACTCTTTTAATCACATTCTTGAAGATTTAGAGGCTAGGGCTCCAAGGGGTGTTCATCTAGAGGCAAAGAGAAGTCAAGTTCTTCCTTGAATCATCTTGTATAAGGCATGTGACTCTTTCCTTATTATTATTTCACAAATATGACGGTATTTAAACATTTTTTATGAATCATTAAATGTGGATTTTGAAACAAATGATGAGGGTTTGAATGTAAAGTGATGGGTAACGTTTACTCTTGTCTATACTTGTGATTTTACATGTTTTTGGTGATGGTTTGCAGATGTGGGTGCTTGTTAATAAAGGTTTAGCAAATGGGTTATGAGTAACCCTAATATTGATGGTTTTCACGCGGATTTTGGTCATGGTAAAGTTATGCCCTCAAGGTGTTTGTGAAAATATCTAGGAGAAATGACTAGTTACGTGCTAATAGTTTTTTGAGCTAAGGCAGTGGCCTAATGAGTAAGAATTCTTGGTAATGATTTTTGTAAAGGTCTCATTGGCCATTTAATGAGTTGAATGATGCACTTGGTAGTTTTATTAGTTAAAAAAGGGTTAGAGTCCCTAGTATGAAATTGAATTGTGTTTGGACTAAAGTTTGGTGCAAGGGTACTAATGAATCAATTAATAAAGGTCTTGATGACCACAATTGCTTGAATAATATTTGAAACTAACTCTTTGGCTTGTTGAAGTGATTTATTGATATATGGTTTATCAAAACCTTATAGTCACGTAAAATGTTGAATTGTGGCCTTGATGGATTGAAATGGTTAATGGGTTAGAGTCCCCAAGTGCGAACGGTGTGATGTGAATGTATGGACAACATGTTAGAGTCCCAATGTCGACTAGTAATGAAATGGCGTGTGGTTAGAGTCCACATGTGAAATGAAATGATTGGTGGTTAGAGTCTATTTTCGTAATGAAATAGCTCGTGGTTGAAGTCCACATACACAATGAAATGGCTTGTGGTTATAGTCCACTTGTCTAATAAAATTGTAATACCCCATAAGATCTTATCTCAATTTAGCTTTCGGTTGCATGATTGAAAGGGGTCCAAGACTAAGAAATTTCACTAAGTGTTGAGGACTAAGTCATTTCCAAGTACCCTAAACTTTGATGGTTTTATTTTTGATGTTCCTGACCTCAGGATGTCGATTTTAGAGTTAATTCATGATTGGGATGGTTCAAAGTATGTCTCAAGTGAATTTTGGATTTTTCGGATGAGGTTTACAAAATTTTTGGATGGTCAAAATAGTGCAACACTACGATATGGCTGCAACGCCTCGTATATCTCATGGGGAGATCAGAGCGGTGCATTACATTTTGTGTGGGGAGAGTGGTATAGTGCGTTGTATATCACGTAGGGAGAGTGGCACGGCGTGTGGGTTAGTCCCGCATAATTATATGAGTGAAGAACCATGGGGAATTTGATTCATTTGCCTCACCCTATTTCATCCATAACACAAAATTTGGGTCTCAAAGGTGCATTATTGCCCGTTTACTCGTAAAATCTCTCAATAAAATCATCTTTCATCTCAAGGACAAACCGTAACTCTTTCACAAACATCAATCTCAAGAAATTCCCAAGAATCTTCATGAATTCATCAAGTGAGGTATGTGTGATGTTCATCCATGGGCTCTTTTCACCTATGGAGTCCAAGAACCTTTTTTGTTTTTAAATCATTATTTTTACATGTTTAAGTTGAACTATCTTCATGAATCTCTTGTTAAATAAATTACAAGTTATGTTTATGAGTGTTTTTAAGTGGAATGAGCCATTAAATGTTTTGAATGTTGAAAGCTCCATATTAAATCCTTAACTTATGATTTTAGTCTTGTCGTCATGTTATTCTCGCATGCTTTATCGATCCCCATGCTTAAGCTTATAACTATCTAGTGTTTGATGGATTGCCTCACTCTTGGGTTTTTAACCTTGATCCCCGATTAGTGTTTTAAAGCCTTTATATGGCATTGTTAGTACCTCCATTCAGTGCTAGTGGGTTTTGAACACCCGATACTTATGTGTTTGACATGAATTTATCTTTTCAAGTACTTAGACAACTAATCCATGAATCTTATCAGTATACTCAGACATTCATATTCACGATGAGCACCATTGGTTATGTAATAGCATTCAGTTGAGTTTAGTTCAGTTCAGTATCAGTGTCATCTTAGTCGTAAGTAGGATTTATCACCAAGCGAATCTAGGGATGAGGGCTCACCCGCCAGTTAGGACTGAGTCCTTAGTAGTAGTCCCTAACTTCCAAAACTACGTAGCGAGTGTAGGATTATGAGATATCACCTGCCAGTTAAGGACTGACACTCTCTTAGGAGTCACTCGCTAGTTTAGGATTGACTCCCTAGTTCTTTGGGATATCAGATTAGTGGATCCATATAGCCAGTGTTAGTAAATGACACGGTACAGACACCATTCTAACTGGGGTTACAGGTTGGACCTCAATTATCTCAAATTGGGGCATAACAGTTTGATAATACCTCCCACAGTCTTAGTACAGTATTTCAGTGTATTCTCTATTCAGGTTTGGTTGACCAAGTGCATAGACTTTCATTATTCTGTTATACAATTTACAGTCTATTCAAATTTTAGACTTATTTCAGATTATAAATTTATGCTTGGTTTTGCATTCTCATATGTTACAGTTTTCATGCATTTATGTTCAGTTATCTAGTGCTATTCAGTTAGTCCTTATTTTATATGCACAGTACCCATCTATATTAGTCAGTGCTCATCTCATATACTAGTCATTCATAGTACAGATTCCATACCCTTTTTTGCGCTATGATGTCTTATATCATAGGTTCTGATGCATAGTTTGTCGACCGCAGTTAGACAGCTCACCATAATCCAGTAGCCATAGTGGTTAGTCCTCATCCATCGAGGACTTGTTATGATTCAATTATTTTAGTATTACACTTTATTCAGTCGGTTAGAGTTAGTTGGAGGGTCTGTCCCATCAACTCCTCAGTCAGTTTAGAGGCTTTCAGGCATTCAGACAAAATAGTTAGACAGTCAGTTAGTTACATTTAGTTTTTATAGATATTTCAGATTATTGATTGATTTGGTTTTTCAGTATTCATATCAGTGTTACCACAAAAATTTATGTTCCCCATATATATATGTTATGTTTCTATTTTATTCAGTGCTCACAGCACGTACCAGCTCATAGGTTAGCTTGTGGTCACTTATGATCGTAAGAACTGTTGTGGTGAATAAAGGGTAGCCTCTGGTCGTGTCAAAAGGTATCAAAGCCCAAATTTTCAAAGTATACTAGGGAGTCTGAAAGACACGTTGAGTAGAGTCTTGTGCATGGGTGTAAAGCGCACCACTCTTATGGACAAGAGGCTACAAGACGTTTAAGGAAAAGTTTCCCTTTTTTCAGTATTCATATCGTGCGAATGAGCATGGGCTATATTTAAACTCTCTTTCTAACTCATCCTTCATTCCATTTATAAACAATTCCTCCCAAAAGAAATAACAAAAGAAGGAACGGGCATCATCCCGCACTACCACCTATTGAGGAAGATCCCCTGAATGAGCATGTCTCTCACGCCAAATGTAGTACTGCTTTTACTACCTTAGCTCATTTAGTAGCTACTCAGAACAATCAACAGTCTGTTTCCCCTGCTAATCCAGTTGCAAACATAGCTACAACTAGGATTAGGATTTTATCCGAATGAATCCCCTTTTATTTTTAGGATCTAAGTCTGAGGAGGATCCGCAGGAGTTTCTTGACATAGTTCAGAAAGTGACAGATATCATGGGTGTAACTTCAAGTGAGAGTGTATAGTTGGGTACATACCAGTTGTAGGATGTAGCTCATACCTGGTGTAAGCAGTAGAAAAAGAATAGGGGGTTGAGGCAGGGCTTGTAGAGAGGGAGGAGTTTGCCACGGCTTTCTTAGATAGGTTCTTTCCTCTAGATTTGATGGAAGCTAAGGAGTAGGAGTTCATCAATTTAAAGCAAGTTAGTATAAGTATGAAGGAGTACTCGATTAAGTTTGCTAAGTTGGTGAGGTATGCTCCTTCGATGGTGGCTGATAATAGGTCTAGAATGAGTAAGTTTGTCTTTGGTGTAGTTGATAGTGTGGTTAAGGAGTGTAGGACTGCTATGTTGATTAAGAAGATATACTTATCTAGCCTTATGGTCCATGCTCAGAAGATTGAAGAAGAGAAGCTTAAGGAGAAAGAAAGAGAGAATAAGATGGTCAGGACAAGTAGTTTCAACTTTTCTCAGCCATGGTTAGAAGGCAGTAACCATTCTTAGTTTCGTTAGAAATTCTCAACCCTATCTCCATATTAATCTAGTGCTCCAGTGCACAAGTTCAGGAATAACAGTCAGGATAGAGAACCAGGCTCTAAGTCATAAGGTAGTATGAATAGTAATTTTACTAATTTTCTCTGCTAAAAGTATGGCAGGAATCATCAAGGTATGTGCAGAGCCGACAGTGATGTGTGTTTTGGGTGTGGCAAGCCAGGCCACAGGGTTAGAGTGTTTCTAGTAGTTTCTTAGAGGGGAATGGATTTTCACCAACAAGCCTAGTCCAATCTGTCACCAGCTCCAGCAGTTCACCCAACTCAGTAGGGCACCACTTCCAATGCCACCAGTGGTCATTGTTAGAAAAGACTACATGCACTCCAGTCCTGAGCGGATAAGGAAAGTTCTCCTGATGTAGTTGTGGGTACGTTACAAGTCTTTCACCTTTTTGTTTAGGCTTTATTAGACCCCGAAGATTTACTTTCTCTTGTGAATCCTTATATAGCCATCAACTTCGGTGTCAGTCCTAAAACATTAGCAAAACCCTTCTTAGTGTCTACTCTAGTAGAAGTCCCTATTGTATCTAAGCAGGTATATAGGAATTACCCAGTCATAGTATCCCAGAAAGTCACCTCAGTTGACCTCGAGGAGTTAGAGATGATTGATTTTGATGTCATTCTTGTCATGGATTGGCTCCACCCATGTTATGCCTTAGTTGATTGTAGAAATAGAGTCATTCAAATTCAGTTTACCAATGAACCAGTCATTGAATGGAGGGGTAGTACCTCCGTGTTTAGGGGTCAGCTTGTTGCATATCTTAGAGCAAGAAAGATGACATCTAAAGGGTGTGTTTATCATTTTGTTCAATTCAAAGACTATAGTTTTGAGACTCCAAGTCTCGAGTCAGTCTCAGTAGTAAGGGAATTTCTAGGATTGCTCCCTAAAGATCTTATCGTAGTTCCTCCCGAATGGGAAATTGATTTTAGAATAGATCTCCTTCCAGATACCCAACCTATCTCTATTCTACTTAACAAAATGGCTCCACCTGAGCTTAAATAGTTGAAAGAACATTTGAAAGATCTCTTAGAAAAGGGTTTCATTAGGTCGAGTTTTTCCCTATGGGGTGCACCAATCCTTTTTGTGTGTAAGAAAGACGGTTCTCTTAAAATGTGCATCGATAATCATCAGTAGAACAAATTCACAGTCAAGAATCAGTATCCACTCCCCAGTATTGATGACTTGTTCAACTAACTTTAGGGTGTCAGTTATTTCTCTAAGATAGACCTCAGATCCGGTTATCATTAACTCAGAGTCAGAGAATGTGACATTCTAAAGACAACCTTTATAAATTGATATGGTCACTTTGAATTCTTAGTTAAGTCCTTTGGACTAACAAATGCCCCTGTAGCTTTCATGGAGTTGATGAACAGAGTGTTCAAGCAGTACTTGGATATGTTGGCAGAGTCTTCATTGATGATATTCTTGTCTATTCCCATAGTGAGAATGATCATGAAAACCATCTATGAATTGTGCTTTAGACCCTTAGAGCTCATTAGTTGTTCACCAAATTTAGTAAGTGTGAATTTTGGATAAGATCAGTATATTTCCTTGGCCATATTATTTTCTGTGATGGTATTAGAGTTGACCCTCAAAAGACCAAAGAAGTGAAGAACTGGCCTATACCCATCTCTCCATCAGATATCAGGAGTTTCTTGGGTTTGACTATCTATTACAAATGGTTTGTTAAAGTGTTTTCTTCTATTGCATTCCTCATGTTTTGACTGACTCGAAAGAAAGTCAAGTTTCAGTGGCCAGATTCCTGCAAGAAGAGTTTTCAAGAGCTGAAGACTCGACTCACTTTTGCTTTAGTATTAACTTTTCCAATTGGTTCAGATGGATTTTTTGCTTACTTTGATGCTTCCAGAGTTGGTCTTGGTTGTGCAGTGATGCAAAGAGGTAAAGCCATAGACTATGCCTCTAGAAAACTTAAGCCCCATGAAAAAAATTATCCTACCCATGATTTTGAGTTGGCAGCTGTTGTGTTTGCTTTGAACATATGGAGACATTACCTTTATAGGGTTCATGTGGATGTATTCACTGATCATAAGAGTTTGTAGTATATTTTCTCGCAAAAAGATCTGAATCTTCATCAGAGAAGATAGCTTGAGTTGTTAAAAGATTATGATATAAGTGTGTTGTATAATCAGAACAAGGCCAATATAGTGGCAGATGCCCTTAGTAAGTTGTTTATAGGTAGTGTTACTTATATTGATGAGGATAAGAAGAAGTTAGTCAGTGAGGTTCATCAACTTTCTAGGTTAGGTATCCAAGTGGTTGATTCAGTGGAAGCCAGTGTAAGGTTCAGAATGGCCTAGAATCTTCCTTGGTTGCCAAAGTAAAGGGAAAGAAAGATAAACATCCTAGTTTGATTAAGTTAAAGAAGGTGGTTAGAGAACAAAAAGTAGAGGTTTCCTACCAAGGGGGAGATGGTGTACTTTGTTGTTAGGGTAGATTATGTATTCTGTATGTTGACGACTTGAGACAGCAAATACTTGCAGAAGCACATGGTGTACAGTAATCTATCAATCTAGGAGCCACTAAGATGTATCGCTATTTGCAGGAAGTCTATTGGTGGAGTGGTGTAAGAGAGATATTCCATAATTTTTAGCTAAGTGTTCTAATTGCCAGCAAGTCAAGGTTCAACACTAGAAGCCTAGTGGTATATTGCAGGAGTTTAATATCTCCACTTGGAAGTTAGAAATGGTAAATATGGACTTTATGACTGGATTACCTTATACGCATCATCAGCATGATTCGATATGGTCCATTATAGACAAAATAACCAAATCATCTCATTTCTTGCCAGTTTATACCTATTATGCAGTAGAGAATTATGCAAAGCTTTACCTTAGGGAGTTGTTTCAGTTGTACGAATTTCCCTTATCTATCATTTCAGATAGAGGTACTTAGTTTACCTCCCCTCACTCTTGGAAGGCTTTTCAGAAGGGTCTGGGTGCCCAAGTCCATCTCAGTACAACTTCTTACCCTTAGACAAATGGTCAGGCAGAGAAGAACATTCAGACCTTAGAGGACATATTGATGACCTGTGTTATTGACTTTAAAGTTAGTTGGTATAATCACTTGCCTTTGATCGAGTTTGTCTATAACAACAGCTATCACTATAGTAATCATATGGCTTCATTTGATGCTCTTTATAGGAGAAGATATAGATATCCTATTGGTTGGTTTTAAGTAGGTGAGGCTACTTTGATTAGGCCAGATTTAGTGTTTGATGTAATGAAAAAGTTTAGTTAATGAGGGAGAGGTTGAAGATAGCCCAAAGCCATCAGAAATCCTATGTAGATGTGAGAATAAGAGATCTTGAGTTTGAGTTTGGTGACTTGGTCTATTTGAAAATCTCACCCATGAAGGGAGTGAGGATATATGGTAGAAAAGTGAAACTTAGTCCCTGATATATTGGCCCATTTAGGATCTTGAGTCATTTTAGGAAGGTGGCTTACAAGCTTGAGTTGCCTACAGATTTAACATCGGTACATCTAGTGTTTCATGTTTCCCCATTGAAGAAGTGTATTGGTGATTCAACCATTGTTGTTCCATTAGAAAGTATGGATGTTCAGGATAACCTTTCTTATGAAGAAGTCCTAGTTGAAATCCTTAATCATCATATTCGTAGGCTAAGGAATAAAGAATTTCCCTTGGTCAAGGTTCTTTGGTGGAATCAATCCATTGAGGGAGCCACTTGGGAAGTATAAGAAGATATGCGAACCAAGTACCTTTATCTTTTCTCCGTGAACTCAAACTCAGCTTAAAGTAACAAATTTCCTCAGATTGACTCTTTTCTGTTCTCAGCTTCAACTATGTAATCCATCTCATGTCATGGCATACATTTAGTTCAGTTCATGTATCATGTTTTAGACTCAGTTATGAAAGAATATTTTCAGCCATGCATGTTCAGTTTATGATTTTAGTTTCCTCAATAGTCTTAGTCAAACTAGTCTCATTCTAGTACGAATGTTTCAAAGGGGTAGATATTGTAATACCCTATAATATCTAGCTCAATTAAGCTTTTGGTTGCATGATTGAAAGGGGCCCAAGACTTAGAAATTTCACTAAGATTTGAGAACTTAGTCATTTCCAAGACCCCTAAACTTTGATGGTTTTATTTTTGACCTTCCCGACCTCAGGATGTCAATTTTAGAGTTGATTCATGGTCGGGGTGGTTCAAAATATGTCTTGAGTGAGTTTTGGATCTTTTGGACAAAGTTTGGGACATATTTGGATGGTCAAAATAGTGCAGCACCATGATATAGCCGTGATACATCATATATAGCATGGAGAGAGTGGTGTGGTGGATTGAATTTTGCATGGGAGAGCAGCATGGGGCATTACATATCACGTAGGGTGAGTGGCATGACACCTGGGTTAGTCCCGCATAGTTTTATGAGTGACATCCCCATGTGGGCATTTGAGTCATTTCCTTCAGCCTATTTTATCCATAACACGAAATTAGGGTCTCTAAAGAGCATTATTTTCCCTTTTAATCATAAAATCTCTCAAGAAAATCATATTCTATCTCAAGAACAAACCCTGACTCTTTCACAAACAATCAATGGATTCAAGTTTCAAATCTCAAGAAATTCCCAAGAATCTTCATGAATTCATCAAGTGAGGTATGTGTGATGTCATTCATTGGATCTTTTCACCTATGGAGTCCAAGAATCTTTTTTTATTTTAAATCATAAGTTTTACATGTTTAAGTTGAACTATCTCCATGAATCTCTTGGTAATTCAATTAAAAGTTATGTTTTTGAGTGTTTTCAAGTGGAATGAACCATTACATGTTTTGAATGTTGAAAGCTTCATGTTAAATCCCTAACTTATGATTTAGTCTTGTGATCATGTTATTCTCGCATGCTTTATCTATCCTCAAGCTTTAGTTCATGACTCTCATGTGTTTGATGAATTGCCTAAGCCTTAGGTTTTGAACAATTATCCACTATTATGGTTTTAAAGCTCTTATATGGTATTGTTAGTACTTTCTCAGAGCTGGTGGGTTGTGAAAGCCCAATACTTACGTGTTTTACATGAATTCATTTTTTCATGTAATCAAATAGTTAATCAATGAATCTTATCAGTATACTCAAACATTCATATTCATGATGAGCACTATCAGTTATGTAATAGCATTTAGTTGAGTTTAGTTTAGTCAACACCAGTGTCAGCTCAGTTGGAAGTAAGATTTAGCACCAATAGAACCTAGGGATGGGGGTTCATCCACCAGTGAGGACTGGGTCCTTAGTAGCAGTTCCTAAGTTCTTGAACTACATTGCTAGCATAGGATTATTAGGATTATGAGATGTCACCCACTAGTTTAGGACAGATACTCTCTTAGGGGTAACCCTTCATTTTAGAACTAACTCCCTAGTCCATTAGAATATTATATTAGTGGATCCACATAGCCAGTGTTAGTATCTATGGCAGTACTGATACCTTCTAACTGGGGTTATAGGTTGGACCCTAGTTAGCTCATATTAGGGCATGTTGGTTAGATGATACCTCCCACAGTCTCAGTATAGTATTTTAGGGTATACTTAGGTAAGGTTTGCTTGACCAAGTGTATAGACTTTAAGTTATACAGTTTACAGTCTTTCAAATTTTAAACTTATTTCAGATTATAGATTTATGCTTGGTCTTGCATTCTCTGATGTTACAGTTTGTATGCATTTATGTTTAGTTATCCCATGCTATTCAGTTAGTCCTTATTCCATATGCACAGTACCCCATGTTTTTTAGCTTGTCCTTATCTTATATACGAGTACATTTAAAGTACTGACTACATACCCTTCTTTGTGCTATGATGTCTTATATCATAGGTTCGGACACACAGTTTCCTGACTGCAGTTAGACAACTTAGCATAATCTAGTAGCCATAGTGATGAGTCCTTATCCATCGAGGATATGTTATGATTATTCAGTTATTTTAGTATTTCACTTTATTTAGTAAGCTAGAGTTAGTTAGAGGTCTATCCCATCAACTCTTCAGTTAGTTTAGAGGCTTTTACGCATTTAGACAAAAAGTTAGATAGTTAGTTAGTTACTTTTAATTTTTATCAAATGTTTCAGATTATTGATTGGTTTTATCAAATGTAAACGTAAGCACCATTGTCGTGACTAGGGGGTAGCCTTGGGCCATGATAAAAAGGGCTTGTGGTTAGAGTCCACTTAACTAATACAATGGGCTTGTTGTTAGAGTCCACTTTCTTAGTAAAATGCCTTAAGGTTAGAGTCCTCTTATTGGATATAACCTAAGAGGTGTAGGGTTAGAGTCCTCCACTTTATTCATGTTTGAATGCTTTGAGGTGCATTCTATGGTCTTGTTATCTTTTGACATTGGATATATCCATATGTATGTTCATGCCTATGTGTATAAAAGTGGTGGCTTATGATGGTTGACTTGTATTAAATAATGGCACTATTCTATCCTTACCCTTGAGTTACATGCTAGCTCTCCAACCACCAACCATCTCTGGACATTGTGTTCCCTCACCATACAGGGGCTGAAGCATCTTCTTATTTTCTTTCATAGTGAACAGGTATTCGAGCAGTTTGAGTGTTGACATTGAAGTGGTGATCTTCCATACTATAAAAAGCATATATTTCATGGTCTTCTTTTCTTATGTTATAGACTTATTTTGAGTTTAGTTTTGGCTATTGCTGGGGGCTTTTCCCGACATATTATTAACTTTAGATTTGTAGAGGCTTTTGGATGACTGTGAACTTGGGTAGATTAGATGTTGAATATTGATATTAATAAATGAGTAGACTTTCTTAAGCTATGATTGTTGGTTATGTTTCCACTATCTTATTTTATATTTGGAGTTCATCCGACACTTGTGGGTTTTTGTGATGGTTAGGTTGGTCTAATGGAATGATCTTCGGCCCTCGGTGGGTTTGAGATGTTCATACGATGAGGCCCGATTTTGGGTCATGTCAAGTTAGTATCAGAACCTAGGTACATGGTCAGTTGGGTGTTCATAAGCCATGTCAAGTAGAGTCTCTTTTATGGGTGTGTTGTGCGCCACACTTATTTGAGAGAGGCTACGAGGCATTTAGGAAAGTTTTACTTTCTTATTATCCTGTTTTGAGCTATAGATCCTAAGGTCCTAAATTTCTCTAATTTTCGTTAGCTCATTTTTCAGATAATGCCTCCTCGGCGATCCGAGAGTTCCACTGATTCCCTCTAGTCCTCCTCGAGTTCCTCAGGCTGACATGTCAAATACCAACTTTCATTAGTCAATTCATATACTTGCACAGTTGGTAGCTTCTCAATCTAAGCATGGTGCATCTTCTACTCCATCTTCTAAGGCCACAAGAGTTGGCTAGTTTAAGAGGTTGAGTTCACTTACCTTTATCGGTGTTAAGGTGGAAGAAGATCCCCAAGGTTTTCAAGATGAGATGGAAAAGATCTTTAGAGTCATGCATGCCACCAATGTGGAAGGGGTGGATTTTGTATCTTATCAGTTAAAGGACGTGGCATACCAATGGTACGAGAAATGGGTGGACAAAAGGTGATATTGCTGAGTCATCTTTGTGTGAGGATTTTGCTATTTCTTTTCTGAACCACTTTTTTCCTATAAAGTTGAGGGAACCAAAGGCGTAGAATTTTGTTAATCTTAAGCTAAGAAAGATATTCATTATGGAGTATACTATGGAGTTTCACCAATTATCTAGGTATGCTCTTGAGTTGATGTCGGATGTGAGGGCTTAGATGAGGAAGTTTGCTTCGGGATTATCTCATGAGTTGGTCCTTGAGAGCAAGGCATCTTTATTGACCTTACATATGGATATCTCTAGATTGGTTATATATATGCAACAAGTGGAAAAGGAGAAAAAGAAATAGGTTAAAATTAGTGAAAAGCAAGGATAGAGATTTAGGCCTTCTGAGCAAAGTGGTACATATGGTGGTAAGTAGACAAGAAACAAGTGGAGGATCTTTGGTTCTATCTCCTCGGCTAGTGCTCATTACTCTAGGCTATCGGGTGATCATTCGTCTCAGTTTAATGGTGGGTTCCCAGCACAGGGTGCCCAATCTCAGACTAGTAGGGCTCAGTCTGTTCCATCCTACCCTCTTTATAGGTTCTGTGGTCAGTATCATCATGGCCAGTGTGAGAAGGTAAGGAACAAAAGTTTTAGATATGGTCAAATTGGACACATGCAGTGAGAGTGCCCTCGATAATGGCTTCTTAGGCCAACAGGGCCCCTATTGTATCTTCACCCACTCCTGCACCCAAGGGTACCGCTTTTGCTTCAATTTCTGGAACTGGCACTATCCAAAATTTGTATGAACTTGCTACTCATCAGGATTTTGAGATGCCACCAGATGTTGTTATGGGTAGTCAAGACTTTTCTCCCATGATATGTATTGTTTGATTGATTCGGGGTCTACTCTTTCTTATGTGACCCTATTTGTGGTTGTACATTTTGGTTTTGGTCATGAGTGTTTGTTAGTTCCTTTTTTTATTTCTACCATCGTAGAAGACTTTGTGGTTGTTGAAGGAGTCTATAGGGGGGGTGTAGTAGCTGTTGGCAGTAAAGATACCCTTGTAGAATTGATAGAATTAGACATAGTCTATTTTGATGTTACTTTGGGGATGGCTTGTGAAATTGCATGGTGCTCCAATTTCTATAATTTTAGATCGTGGTACTCTATTTTAATCTCATTTTTGGAAGTCATTTAAGAAAAGTTGGGGAACTAAGGTGTGCCTTACCACTTTCTACCCATAAATGGTTGGACAAGCGGAGAGGAATAGCCAAACATTAGAAGATATGTTGCGTGCTTGCGTGATTGATTATGGTGGTAGTTGGTATGACCATTTACCTTTGATTGAGTTTTCTTATAATAATAGTTACCACTCTAGCATTGGTATGGTTTCTTTTGAGGTGTTGTATGGTATGAGATGTTGATCTCCTATAGGGTACTATGAGGTTTGTGAGGGTAAGTTGTTTGGCCCCAATTTGTTCACCAAGCCTTGGAAAAGGTGAAGATGATTTGTTATAGGTTGAAATCCACTCAAAGTCACCTAAAGTCCTATACGAGTATGAGGCATAGGGATTTGGAGTTTAATATTGGTGATTGGGTATTCTTGAAGGTGTCTCCCATGAAGGAAGTAATGCGGCTTGGTAAGAAAGTAAAGTTGAGTCCCGTGTAAGTTGGTCCCTACTTGCTTTTAAAGAGGGTTGGTAATGTTGCCTATGAATTGGAGTTGTCCTCTAGCTTCAGCTTCATTTATCTGGTGTTCCATGTGTCCATGATGCAAAAATGTATGGGTGATCCTTAGTTGGTTGTTCCTTTGGAGGATGTTGGTATTTTGAACTCTTCATCTGATGAGGATGTCCCGGTGAGGATCTTAGATCGTCAATTTTGTCAGTATCAAACAAAAGAGGTGGCTTCAGTGAAGGTTCTATGGAGGAACCAAAAGTATGGGGAAGCTACTTAGAAGTGCATGAGGACATGAAGTCCAAGTATCCGCAATTGCTTTCCATTACGAAAAATTATGATTGAGGTATGTGTTAATCTTCTTGACTTAATTTATGTCATTGATGGGCCATGGGTTCAAGTCCCTAAATTGTGAATTTAGCAAGTGTTTTGATAAATAATGGGTTAGAGTCCCAAGGTCGAATAAATAAATAATTGAATATGATCATGGCATGCGTGTCATCTTTATTGAGTTTCTTTCTGTTCTAACTTAGTTAAAGGTTAGTTTGATGTGTAATAATGTGTTAACTCGTGATTATGATTACATTACCTGTAATTCGAGGACAAATGATCCAAGTGGGGGAGAATTGAAACACCTAGGCTTTGGACCCATAAAAAATTTCCCTTGTTTGAGGTTTCTGGGAAGAGTATGACCCATGGGTACTAGTCGTACTCTATGATAAGACCTAAGACCTCCCCTCTCATACGTTGTATAGACTAGGTTAATAGCATTCTGACCAAGATATGACTTAGCCTCCCCATGGTCTTACAATAGGGTATGAATCCTAGACTACCTATTCGTATGGAGTATTGAGTTGGCCTATTTTAAACTATTTTGGGTACGGTTTGGGATACAGTTTAGGATACCATTTGTACCATTGCATACGAGTCAATGTGTGTGTAGTCATACCTTAAGCAGTGTAGGGGTCCTTGGTAATGTCTAGGGTACGTGTTAGGGTACCACTTGTACCTTAGGGTACAGTTTGATCAATTGAGTTGTACCCTCCTATGGGTAAAATTCCAGCTTTTAAGTCAAGGGATCCTTGGACATTTCCTAACCCAAAACCCTTATGTACCCTCACTATATAATGTATTTTAGTCTCCTAAAACACATTTTTGTTGGATCAAACATTCCAAATACTCTCTCAATCACATTCTTGAAGATTTTGAGGCTAGGGATCATAGGGGTGTTCATCTAGAGGCAAAGAGAAGTCAAGTTCTTCCTTCGTGCAAAATTATAGAAGATCCCCTTTAAGATCAAATAATTCCATCGAATTGAGTATGATATTGTATAAGGAATGTGACACTTCCCTTATTATTATTTCTCAAATATCATGGTATTTAAACATTCTTTATGAATCTTTGAATGTTGATTTTGAAACAATTGATGAGGGTTTCAATGTAAAGTGATGGGTAATGTTTACTCTTGTCTAAACTTGTTATTTTATATGTTTTTATGATGGTTTGCACATGTAGGGTGCTTTTTGATAATGGTTTAACAAATGGGTCATGATTAACCCTAATAATGATTCTTTTCACTTGGATTTTGTTCATGGTAAAGTTATGCCCTCAAGGTATTTGTAAAAATATCTACGAGAAATGACTAGTTACATGCTAATAGTGTTTTGAGCTAAGGCAGCGGCCTAATAAGTAAGAATTCTTGGTATTGATTTTTGTAAAGGTTTTATTGGCCATTTAATGAGTTAAATGATGCTCATGGTGGTTTGATTTGTTAAAAGGGGGTTAGATTCCGTAGTATGAAATTGAATAGTGTTTGAACTAAAGCTTGGTGCAAGAATGCTAATGAATGAATTGATAAAGGTCTTCATGACCATAATTTGGCTTGAATAATATTTAAAACTAATGCTTTGGCTTGATAAAGTGATTGATTTATATATGGCTCATGAAAACCTTGTGCTCATGTAAAATGTTTAATTATGGCCTTGACGGCTTGAAATGGTTTAATGGGTTACAGTCACCAAGTGTGAATGGTGTGATGTTAATGTATAGTTAGATGGGAATGGGTCAGAGTCTCCAAGTGTGAATGGTGTGATGTGAATGTATGGATAACGTGTTAGAGTCCCAATGTTGACTGGTAATGAAATATCTTGTAGTTAGAGTTCACATGTGAAATAAAGTGATTGGTGGTTAGAGTCCACTTGTGTAAAGAAAGGGCCCGTGGTTAAACTCAACAAATGCATTGAAACGGTTTGTGGTTAGAGTCAACTTGTCTAATGAAATGGCTTGTGGTTAGAGTCTACTTGACTAATAGAATGGGCTTGTGATTAGAGTCCACTTGCTTAGTAAAATAGCTTGAGGTTAGAGTCCTCTTGTTCGATATAACCTATGCAGTGGAAGGTTAGAGACCTCTACTTCATGGTTTGTTTTTGAATGCTTTGAGATTTATGCTATGGTCTTGTTATCTTTTGACACTGTATATATATATCCATATGTATGTTCATCCCTATATGTATAAATATGGTGGTTTAATTTGATTGATTTGGCATTGAATAAATACACTATGTTATCCTTACCCTTGAGTTACATGCTAGCGCTTCAACCGCTAACCATCTCCGGATGCTGTGTCCCCATGCGACACAGGGGCTGGAGCATCTTCTTCTTTTCCTATGCAGTGAGCAGGTGTTCGGGTAGTTCAAGTATTAACATTGAAGCGGTGAGCTTCCATACATCGGAAGTCACACATTTCATGGTCTTCTTGTCTTATGTTATTGGATTATTTTGAGTTTGGTTTTGGCTACTGTCGGGGGCTTGTCCTGACATTTTCTTGACTTTGGATTTGTAGAGACTTAATGACTGTGGACTTGGGTAGATTGGATGTTGAATCCTGATATTAATAAATGGGTAGTCTTTCTTGAGCCATGATTGTTGGTTATGTTTCCGCTATCTTATTATATGTTCGGAGTTCAATTGACACTTTTGGATTTTTGTGATGGTTAGGTTGATCTAATGGGGAAATCTCCAGTCCTTGGTGGGCTTGATGAGATGTCCATATGATAAGGCTCAATTTTTTGTCATGTCAAGCTTTTCCATCACGAACAGCCATAGAATCAACTACAACATTCAAATATAACATTCATGCAGTAAAAGAAAGCTAAAGATACTCATATCACCCATATTTAGGCCGAATCCAAAATAGATTTGAAAAACGAGTTCAAAAATGAAAATGGTAAAACCAAAATTTTATTTTAAAAACACATTACCTAAGATTTTAGGAGTCTACAGGAGAAAAACCATGCAAAAACAGGTTAAAACGAGGTCCAAATCAAACAAAAGTCTTTTTTTAAGTATTATCAGTAAAAACTTTAATTTTTCATTTTGAAATCATGATTTAAAGGTGGTTTTGCCAATATAATAAATCAAAAATAATGGTAATAAGATTTGGAGCTTACGCAAACTCAAATGGTGAAGAAATCCTAAAGAATCGCCTAAATCCAAAGCTCAAAGCTCCAAAAATGGAGAAAAAATATGAAAAAGAGTATTTATACTGATTCAACTTCAGCCACTTAAGCGGTCATTACATAAAAGATAGATGACTGCTAAAACGGTATGGCCTATGTGGCTACGCCATCAAAGCGATCCACTTTTTAGCTAAAGCAGCACTCACTAAATCAATCAAGTACCCGCTTTAGCACTAGGATCTAGTCAGCTAAGATAGCTAAAATGATGTTTTGCGTCTTAAGAGGCCACTGCTAAAGCATTTCTTTGGCCGCTAGAGTGGTTGCACCAATATCTTTGCTAATGTAATGACTCTTCAGGTCATTTTTCATATTTTGCTTATTTCTATTGTTTGAGATTCTCATAGATGACCCAATTATTCATGGCTTGCTAGGACAGACGGTTCGATTATCGGGTAGTTCATTTGGTTTTTAGAGATAATTCCATGTTTAGAAGTCTTTGCTAGTTCCAAATGGTTCCAACAGTTCTGGAATATCAATTTTAAGTAGGGTAGACCTTTGGTTTGGTCCCAATGTACCTGAGCTCATTTCGACCTATCCATGAAAAAGTTGAAAATTTGAAAGTTTAGGGGTGGGACCCACATTTGGTCAAAACAACCTCAAATTTAAAATCTAAGTTCGCCAACACTTTTAAATGTTCAAATTTAGTGTAGTTACATATTTTGTTTACGAAAATTTGATTTTGGATGCATCCCGAGGCATTGGCCAAAACTTGGAAAATATTCCAAGTTTTCAGCTGTCATCTGGTGCAGCTAAGACCGTAATTCCAGAGGCCTTAGTACGATCTAAAAAATCGTGATGGCATCTAAGCATGGATGTGCAATCACATAAACCGAGGCCTAGTTTGGTTCTTTGAATAGCCATTTTGGCCAAGAGTTGTCCATTTGCTTCCTCCATTTGAAAGCTTAAAACCTTAAGATGGTGTGCTAATCACAAATTGGTCATGGTGGGGCACTTAGGAGCTTAATTATTATCTTGTATCATGATTATCTTAAAATTTAAGGTAAGAATACCTTGAATTTCCTAGTTTGGACCCAAAAGACCAATTTGTCTTAAGGCTTGATTTTAGCCCATAGTATGCTTAAGTTTCACCCATTTCTTGAGGGTTATTACTTTTTGTTAATGTGTAAACATTGGGTTGGTCTTGTAAAACTTATTTTCCATAGGTGGGACCAACTTGGGGTTTTGGTATCAGTTTTGGAACCAAAGCACAATAGTGCAATATAGGTATCATTATACTCGTATTAATGAGTAGATTATGGTTTTGATAGTGTGATGGCATTTTGGGGATTGTAAAGTGAAGATGAGCATGCGGTACATGAAGTGAGATTTTATGGTTTGGATTTGAGATAGGCTCTTGTCCACTCTTCTTCATTGATAATGTTAGATACATATTGCATGTGAATATGAAGGATAGGCTTAATTATAAGGAGGATAACTTATCCTTGATTTTTGGTGTTTGGGGATTAGATGAGGGTTTTAGACCCATAAGATGGTATTTTTATAACCTTTTAGGATCCTATAGCCTTCTCCCCAGTTTAATTAGTTTGTAGCATGGATATGATATAATGCCATGTTTGAGATATGGTTTTAGCATTTTAAGCATAATTAGTATATCTAACCATATTGGGTTAGCGTGGTGGTCTTGAAATTGTAATTTGGGTATAGTTGACAAGGTACCCTTGTTTCTAGTAGAAGTTACAATCTTACACTTGAATATGGCTTACTTGACATCTAGAAGTTGAACTAGATACCTTAGCATAGTTTGATGCATGGTGTGCCTAATTATAGAAACTGAGGAATAGAAGTGGGATCGTCTGGCCCAATCAGGCCTAGACTTGTGTTAAGCCTTATGGAATTAGTTGTGGATATTAGACATAGATTAGGCTAGTAAACCTTAGAATAAGGTTACTTTGTGACTTGGAACTTGTATTGATATTCCCGGACTGTGGCTTTTGAGATATGGTTATGATACTTTGTGAGGAAGTGATATTGGGCATTTAGAGATAATATTCCTCCTAGATATGTTATATGGCCTATAGAGATGCTATTTCCTCTTAGATTTGACAATTGGTCTATAGAGATGTTATTTGCTCGTAGACTTGATGATTGGCCTATAGAGATTCTATTTCCTCATAGACTTGATGATTGGCCTGTAGAGTTGTTATTTCCTTTAGTCATGATTTTTGGACCTATAGAGATGATGTTACTCTTAGATATAGCAATTGTCCTAGAGAAGTGATATTTCTCATAGTCATGATATATGACCAATTGATATAAGATATCCTATAGATGATTATATGTTTATTGATATTATGTCTCATAGATGTGAGGTGCCTCTTGTGTAAGAGATGATTACATTCTTACTGATATTATGCCCCCTATATGTGAGATGATTAGAGATATGTTACGACTTATAAATATGATTATCGATAAGATCTATAGATATGTATAAGGGCCAAAGGTTGTAATTACGATGTTGTGATTATTTTGAACATACTATTGGACCGAGAACCGTATTGTGATATTGGATAGATATCCAAAAAGTGTTTATACTTGTAAAGGATGCGGTTATAGTTTATGAATATGTATTTATGTTTTTATGCATATCTCTCCAGTATAGGACTGAAGAAGATGTGGTATGTTGCTTACGACATTATTGCTTGGATACTGGAGATGGCATGCATCGATTTGGTATATTCATGATTATCATATCGGTAATTGATGTGATTATAAATACAATGCAATCTTATGAATGTTCTTCCTAAATATAGTTTAGGCTATGTGGTAACTATTTGTTTATTAAGTCTATAGTTCCTATTACCTAGAAATCTAGTGTTCTAGTTAATAAATCTTGCTTAGTTGAAATATGATAACTAGCGATGGTTAATACATGGCTTATGGTGAGATATGGTCTAGCATAGGTGAAGATTAGTTGATATTGACCATTAATTTCATGATGTCGATTAGTCGATAGATGGGGAATTATGCATTAATAAGGCTAGATAATAAGAGATATTAGTAATAAGAGGTGACTAGTTAATAACAATGAATATTTGCTAAATGGCAAATATATGAATACTTAATCAAGCATTAGTTGGTAAGTGATGGTTAGTTAATGAATGATGCCAGTTAATCAAAGATAGTTAAGTAATAAGTAGAAATGTGTTGTCTAATAGTGATTAACAAGAATAGGATGATTAGTTGATAATAATGAATGGATAAATGTCGATTTGGCCTAGTGATGAACCTTGACTAGATATTAGATGTTGACTATTGAGTAAGGAGTGGTTAGTTGCTATCCCATGAATATGGATAATGTTTAGGCTAATAACTGGGATTCTTTTGATGACGAGTGAACTAATGGTTTCTTTATAATAAGCATTGGTTAACTAATAATGAGTAGTTGGGAAATATTGTCTAGATAGATATTCTATGGTGATATGATTATGTTTATGAGTATTTTTAGTGTATGTTTTTTGATAATGATTATTGTAATGATATTGATACCCGACAAGCTCAGAGGAATATGATGATATTGATACCCGGCAAGGCCGGAGGATACTATTACAATGATATTGATACTCGACAAGGTCGGAGAATACTACTATAATGATATTGATACTCGATAAGGCCAGAGAATACTACTATGATGATATTGATCCCGGCAAGGCTAGAGGATATGATTGTGATGATGTTGATACCCGACAAGGCCGGAGGATACTTTGCGATAATGGTGATACCCGACACGGCCAAAGAATACATTAATGATATGTTGATGCCCCAAAAGGCCGGAGGTTGATTACGATGATGATGGTCCTTATAAGGACTGTTATGATAAGTTGTAATATTGATTTTGTACTTTGCATTCATTCCTACATATGCATCGCCTATCACCAATATGTATCTGTATTTATCAATCGGTATGGGATGGTTACATAGATACGGGTGAAGAATATGCCTTATGTTGTTGTACGCTGATTGAATCTTCCAAGTCTGGGGCGGGGGTGGTATGCATAGGCTCAACTAGGTATTTCGTTTCTGGAGTAGCAGATTATTCATGTGTTATTAATATTGTTATTATCATTATTATGGCTAGCTTATGACAGATTGGTCATTGAACCGGTATCAGGATTTAAGGTATGACTTCGGCCTCTTCTATCTTATGATTTCATTCCTATGCATGATTATTTCATGTCTAGCCATGTGGATTAAAAACCCTGAGTATAATAGTATGTAAATCCTAATAGTATTATAATGAGGTCTTAGAATGAGGATAAGATGATATAGGTTATGCTTTGAGATGACCTCATGTTTATATGTTTATATCTATATTTATATATATATATATATATATATATATATATATATAAAGTTATGGTACTATCGTCTATCCCTCCCTCAATTGTTCATAATGTATAGTCATTTCTTTACCTTGTATATTATGATATATCTTTCTTTTGACCTTTATTCATACATTGGCATGGGATGTACATTATATTATTGACGTCGATTGAATGCAGAGGGAACAAAATAGTTCACCTTGATACTGCCGTAACCTTATTATGTTAGACTATTAGACATTCATAGGATAGTTATCCCTTATTATTCTCATTGACTTGTTACATAATTTTGGACTCTTGGGTGTAGTTTCAATTTTGTTTAAATATTGTATATATCTGGCTTATCTTTGGAGCTCAGTTGGCAGTTGCCTATTGAGTACCATTTGTTTAGTACTCATACTATAGTTCTGCAGCCTGCAAATCATAGTACAAGTTATCTCCATTGATGTGTGCATCATGTAGAGTAGCTATGGTTCAGAGACTTAGAGTGAGCTCCTTAAGTTTGGAGTATTACTTATCTCTCCATTGTATTAGGCTAATCTCTATATTATGCTCAAAGATAAGATATATCAGTGTAGTTTTGTTGTTGTTTCACTTTTGTACTCTTGTGATATTAAAAGCTCTTGTACTGATATCTCCAGGTTTTAGAATTCTTCTATGTGTTGATCTTTATTTCATATATTCCCCATTTATTCCTTATATTATTGAGTAGTCCGTTACTAGACGTTCTGGACTACGTTTTGGCCTACCTATTGGTGGGTTATGGAAAGCGCCATCATGACCCGAGGAATCAGGTCGTGAAAAATTGGTATCAGAGCCTAGGTTTCACCTGTGTGTCAGTACAAGAGCTAAGTATTGGTAGAGTCCTATGGATAGGTGCGGAGATGTCCGTAACCTATCTTCGAGAGGCTAGAGTGACATTTTTGGAAATTCACTTCTTGACTTCTTATTATGTGTCCACTTTTCCTATGAACCTCAAACATATTCTTTGAATCTATTCTATCCCTGAAAGATGATGCAACATTATCGACAGATATGGATGAAAATTCAATACGTATTTCCAGAGTTTTAGAATAGCATCAGACTAGAGAGTCAGAGATGGATATCAAAGATCTTCAGCGGAAGCCAAAAAGAATTTGGCTAGCTTTGGATCCAATTGAGTTTATGAATACTTCAGCCTTTGAGATTCAACAATGGGAATACGAGTCGTGTTATAGATCCCTTTCAGCCCTGGATAACATTTAATTTATCGAGTAGTTCTCAGACCAGAGTTAGGTCTATTAGTGTTTATCAGGGTTCTTTACCAGTTTTGAGTACGAGATTGGAGTATGAGAGTGGTCCAGGTATTTTCCTATGCTACACCCATCTAAGCCAGACTTTAGTACATGGATGTGTTAGAGGGTTAGTACTGTCACCTTATTTAGCATTGAAGCACTTGATAGCAGCCGAATCTTCTTTCTCTAAGGTTGTTGATTATGAGAGGACTATCAAGAGCATGTATAGAGACTTATAGAAATAGGAAAAAGAGTCATCCCATCAGTTTAGTATTATTGGTATTTTAGCTGAGAGTGAGGATTCTTCCAATAAAGCTCAGCCTTATCTGCAGACCATCAGCTCTACGCAGATAGTATTCCATACCATGAGTAGTTCTCAGATTAGTCATACCGATCACAGTAGGCAGATCCCCTGTTAGATTTGGGGAGTATGGTATGGTTCTTCGGGCCATGATGACCATTCTGGATTATGAGGAGCAATATCTCAAAGTATTCTAGGATCTTAGTTTGGTTGTGTCATGATAAGACACTGGTTCTGAGAATACACTAGGTATAAGATAGATGATCAACTAGAATTAGCATGTATTCCCCGCCAGTCGAGAGTTCCTAAGATATGCTATGATTTTGGAAGTATGGACATAATTTTGCTGACTTTTGTCAGCGTCAATTGGCCAGCCATTTGGGCTCAGTTTGTGTTCTCTCTATGTTTATGCTTCAGGAGATGCTACGATCGTAGAGAGACCGACTACTAGTCTAGGGAGTATGCCTGGCATGAGATTTCCAGCCATTCAGCTTATTTGGATTAGCTCATGATATTATGACATCTTTATTTAGAGATAGTACGCTGGCATCTCAATTGATGATTCAGTCAATCGGTCCAATTTAGACCCGTTTAGATTTATTTTCCCTATGTCCATTAGGAATATAATTGTGATGTCACCACGATAGGTGTGCTTTTATTTCTCATAATTTTCTCTTATTATGTGTCTTGGGGTTTTCATACCTATTGATGATTATATGTCTTGATGAATTTATATTAGTTATTATGTGCCTTATTGTTGAATTCATGATTATGTTACTACTCTATTGGTTTTTTTATTTTAGTAATGGATAGATTAGACCTATATTGATGTTTTTCTCCTATGGGTGTGTTTTTGGGTTCGAGTCCCATTCATTTTGGCATCTTATCCATATTGTATCCCTTAGTGGTACATGATATTGATGTTCGTTTTGGTAGAACCTGTCCAGTATGTTAATACTAATATTGTTGTTGCTTTTTCTACCACTATGTGAGGTTATTGCTATTACCTGATATTATTACTTGATGTTGTGGTATGATGAATTTTATCCTCGCTAGGTAGCTATATAGACTAGTGTTATCTGGTTAGACTTTTATTTTCTTATGATATTATTCAATGTCTTGAGTAGATATAGTCCGATATGATGAATTCTTTCTCCTACCATGGCGATGTTGATTGTGTTCCCTCTTGGTTAGCTATATTAGATTGATTTGGTGATGTACTGTGGTATTGAAGGTAAGTTGACCTTCCATAGCTCTATGTGGTTTTTGAGTCGGCAATTTTGTTATGTTGCCCATTATTGAGTTTGAGTTTCTTAGACTTGCCTCCTGTGTTGCGATGGTTTTTACTTTGGCTATCTCTTTCTATCTGGCCCATGTATGAGATTGACTAGTTCTATATCCACTCTTCATTTATGGCTATTTATCATCAGATAGCTATTTTGATATGGATGTTGAGACGTCCTGGATTCATTTCATAGGTATGTTAAGTTTATTCCGTTGGGATGGTTTGTCCTAGTGTAGAGATTGGATACTCCTTTATTGTTATGAATTATTTTGTCTAGTTGAGTTGGAAAGTTAGAGGTAGGTGACCTTTTCCATGATCGACTCTTGAGTTGGCAAATTAAAAGTTCTTTATCTCAAGTTCTTGACTTTCTGATGGTGGTTGTGACTTTGGCCTTGGTTTTGAGATTGGTATATTTTTTCTTAAATGATGTGATTATGGGGTAGATTTGGGAAATCCCTATTTCAGAGTTTGCTCGGCCTAATGAGGATTAGTGGAGTGTTTCTCCTTGGTGATATTTACCTATAGTTATTTCTTATCAAGACAGAGTATTCGATTGGTTAGTTTCCAACTTAAGTTGCATTTTTCTGAGTTGCTAGAGCTTTTTCCATTTCTCTTGTGGTTTTCTGCCTTGGGAAGTTTTTGAGTGTGTTTGGATAGTTCATGCCCTCCAGCGGATATGAAGTAGGTTATATGCATTTTCAACCAGTAGTTCATCCTTTTGTATAATTTCTATTTTAAGGCTATATTTCATTTTCTTCAGTCGATATAGAGTTGGTTGCTTGTGTTGTTAGTCAGTAGTTATCCCTGTGGTGATTTTTCTCTCCAGATATGTCTCGACTGTGACTTGGTATGATTTATCTCGAATATGTCATATTTTTATACTAGAGTCGATTTGAGATAGTTGACATTGATATAGCCTTATTGGTTCAGTTTTGGACTTGACTCCTTAGAATGTCAATTTGGAGGTATGATAGATTTGGAGCATTAGTGCCTACCCGTGTTTAGTTTTGATTTAGATATTTGAGACCGAGTGATTCATCTTGGTATTGAGATTTCAGCTTGGTGTTATAAAGCTTGCATGTAACTTTTGATTTAGACTTGTCCTTATCCAGATTTTATTTATAGGCTGGTTGAGCCTACTCCATGGTTGCCTATTCAGTCTGCTTGATGTCGATTGGATTATAGTTAATAAGTGTTCAGATAATAGCCCATGGGGCTCATATTGGTTATTTCAGTTTTGACCACGAGTTTCAATTTTCTTAGGGAATTTTGGATGATTTACTCGGTAGGAGTAATATACTTGAGTTGGATTTAGTATGGCTTCATTGTCGATAGATAAGACATCCTGGAGTGGAATATTTAGTTATGAGTAGTTATACCTTGGACTTGGGGATATCAGTTTGATTTTTATCTGGACTGGTTGAAACATTGGCACAGATTGCATTCTTTGATTATCTATATTTGTATGCCCAGATAGTGCCTTATGAGATTATTCTATGTTTATCAAATAGACTTTCAGCGGGTCAGCTTTAGTTCTTCGAGTCCTCTGTTGTGAGATTGATTAGACAGGAGACGAGTGATCTTTCTCCTAGTTTGGAGTAGATAGTATGTGCAAAATGGTAAAGGAAGGTTATTTTATTAATTTGGAGTTGATTTTATGACTCGTATCTTCATTTGTTTTTGTCTTGGATAAGCCCTCATTAATTTATGTAGATATGGAGATGGTATCAGCGTGTTGTGATTCAGTTATGGGTGCATCAGCCTTCTTGGTTCAGTTTGAGGCCATTTAGCAGCTAAGTTGTGTTTTGGCTATTTAGAAGTAGAATTAGAGTGTTGGTTAAAAAAGAGATACATGTGGCGAAATCCCTTAGAAGTGTTTTCTCTCCGCTAAGGTTATCTGGGAGGTAATTCTTGGAGCATGTTGGTCTAATACCTCATCCTTTCAAGCTTTTGTGAGTCTTTCTATCCATTGACTTTTGGGGACGAAAAACCTTTTAGTAGTGGATATTATAATGACCCTTTAGGTCATTTTCCATATGTTTGGTTATTTTAGCCATTTAAGCTTCTCTATAGCTTTCCCAAGTCATTTATGACCTACTGGGACCAACGGTTCGATTATTGGGTAGTTCGTTTATTTTTTAGAGGCAAATCCCATTTAGAAGTATTCGTTGGTCCAAATGGCCTATGAGAATAACTTCATTGAAACGATATCGAATGTAAATTTTGACTGTGCCAACATATCTGAAATACAATTTTAGTCTTGGTAGACCTTTGGTTCAGGTCTCAATGCACCCAAGATCATTTTGACCTATCGATCAGAAAAGTTGATAATTTTAAAGTTTCGGTGTGACACCCACATTTGGTCAAAACAACCTTGGATTGAAAATTTGAGTTCTCCAACACGTCCGAAATGTCAAATATAGTGTGGTTACTTATTTTGTTTGCAAAAATTGGATTCCGAATGCATCTCGAGGCATTGGCCAAAACTTGAAAAATATTCCAAATTTTCAGCTGTTATCTGGTGCAGCCAAGATAGCAATTGTGGAGACCTTAGTGCGATCGCGGAAGGCGTGATTGTGGATAAGCGTAGGTGTGCGATCATACAAATCGAGGCATGTGTTGGTTCTTTGAATAGCCATTTTGGCCAAGAATTAGCCATTTGCTTTCTTCATTTGAGAGCTTACAACCCTAATACGGTGTGCAAATCACAAGTTGGTCATGGTGGGGGATTTAGGAGCCTAATTATCATTTTGTATCGTGATTATCTTCAAATTTAAGGTAAGAACCCCTTGAATTCATGCTTGAGTTTCTAATTTGGACCCAAAACCCCAATTTAGCTTAAGGCTTGATTTTAGCCCAAAGTATGCTTAAGTTTCACCCATTTCTTACAGGATATGACTTCTTGTTCATGTGTGAACATTGGGTTGGTCTTGAAAACTCATTTCTGTATGTAGGACCCACTTTGGGTTTTGGTGTCATTTTTGTACCCAAAGCACAATAGTGCAATATGGGTATCATTAGACTCGTGTTAATGAGTGGGTTATGTCTTTAATTATGTGATGGCATTTTGGGGATTGTAAAGTGAAGAAAAGCATATGGTACATAAAGTAAGGTTTTACAGTTTGTCTTTGAGGTAGGCTCATATCCATACTTCTTCATAGAAGATGTGTGATATATATTGCATGTGAATATGAATGTTAGGCTTGATTATGAGTAGGATAAATTAGCCTTGATTGTGGTGTTTGGGTTTTAGATGAGGATTTTGGACCCATAAGATGGTATGTTTATAACCTTTTATAATTCTATCACCTTCTCCCTAGTGTAGATTAGTTTGTAGTGTGGATATGATATAATTCTATGTTTGGGATGTTGTTTTAGCATTTGAAGCATAATTAGTATATTTAACCTTATTGGGCTAGCGTAGTTGTCTTGAAATTATAATTTGGGTAGAGTTGACTTGACTACCCATGTTTCTAGTAGAAGTTTCTATCTTAGGCTTGAATATGGCTTACTTGACATCTAGAAGTTTAACTAGATACCTTAGCCTAGTTTGGGGAATGGTTTGCCTAATTATGGAAATTGAGGATTAGAAGTGGGATCGTCTGGTCCACTTAGGCCTAGACTTGTGTTAAGCCTTGTGGAATTAGTTACGGATATTAGACATAGATAATGCTAGTAAACCTTAATAAGGTTACTTCATGGCTTAGAACTTGTATTGATGATCCCGGATGTGGTTTTTGAGTTTTGGTTATGATACATCATGTGGAAGTGATATTGGGCATTTAGAGATGATATTTATTCTAGATATGTTATGTGGACTATAGAGAAGTTATTTCCTCTTAGACTTGATGATTGGTCTACAGAGATTCTATTTCCTCGTAGACTTGATGATTGGCCTATAGAGATGTTATTTCCTCGTAGACTTGATGATTGTCCTGTAGAGTTGCTATTTCCTTCAGTCATGATTGTCGAACCTATAGAGACGATGTTCCACTTAGATATGGCATTTGTCCTAGAGGTGATATTCCTCATAGTCATGATGTATGACCTATTGATATAAGATATCCTATAGATGATTACATATTTATTGATAATATGCCTCCTAGATATGATATGCCTCTTGTGTGATGGATGATTACATGCTTATTGATATTATGCCTCCTATATGTGAGATGCCTCCTATATGTGAGATTATTAGATATATTCTACAACTTGTAAATATGATTATTGATATGAGCTCTGAATATCTATATGGGCCAAAGGCCGTGATTAAGATATTGTGATCATTTCGGACATACTATTGGGTCGAGGGTCGTATTATGATATTGGTTGGATATCCAAAAATTGTTTATCCTTGTAAAGAATGCAGTTACAGTTTATGAATGCATATATATGTTTGTATACACATCTCTACTATATAAGACGGAGAAAGATGTGGCATGTTGCTTATGACTTTACTGATTGGATACTGGTGATGGCATGCATAGATTTGGTATATTCGTGATGATTATATTAGTAATTGATGTGATTATAAATGCAATGTGATCTTATGACTATTCTTCCTCAATATTGTTTAGGCTATGTGGTAACTAGTTGTTTATTAAGTCTATAGTGCCTATTGTCTAGAAACCTAGAGTTCTAGTTAATGAATCTTGGTTAGTTGAAATGTGATAACTAGAGATGGTTGATACGTGGCTTACTGTGAGGTCGGGTCTACCATAGGTGAAGATTAGATAATATTGATCACTAAGTTTGTGATGGCAATTAGTCGATAGCCGAGGAGTTATGCATTAATTAGGCTAGATAAAAAGAGATGTTGGTAATAAGAGGTGGCTACTTAATAGCAATGAATAGTTGGAAAATGGTTAATAAATGAATAGTTCATGAAGGATTAGTTGGTAAACGATGGTTAGTTATTGAATGGTGTCAGTTAATAAAAGATAGCTAGGTGACAAGTAGTAATGTATTCTCTAGTAATGATAAACGGGTATAGGATGATTAGTTGATAATGATGAATAGTGGATAAATGCCGATTTGGCCTAGTGATGAACCTTGAATAGATCTTAGATATTGACTATTTAGTAAATAGTGGTTAGTTTCTATCCCATGAATATGGATAATGTTTAGGCTAATAACTAAAAGTCATGTGATGACGAGTGAACTAATGGTTTCTTTATAATAACCGTTGGTTAACTAATAACGATTAGTTGGAAAATATTGGCTAGATAGATATTATATGGTGATATGACTATGTTTACGAGTATTTTTAGTGTATGTTATTCAGGAATAATTATTGTGATGCTATTGATACCTGGAAAGGCCGTAGGATACCACTATGATAATATTGATACCTGACAAGGCCGGAGGATACTACTATGATGATATTAATATTTGATAAGGTCGGAGGATACTACTATGATGATATTGATACCCGGTGAGGCCAGAGGATACTACTATGATATTGATACCCGACAAGGCCGGAGGATACAATTGTGATGATGTTGATTCCCAACAAGGCCAGAGGATACTATTGTGGTGATACTAATACCCGAAAAGGCTGGTGGATATGTTGATGCCCGATAAGTCTAGAGGTTGATTACAATAATGATGGCCTTGATAAGGACAGTTATGATGAGTTTGTAATATTGATTGTATTATTTGGATTCATTCCTGCATACGCATCACCTATCACCAGTATGCACCTATATTTATCAGCCGGTATAGGATAATTGCATAGATATGGGTGAAAATATGCCTTGTGTTGTTGTATGATTATTGAACCTTCTAAATCTAGGGCAGTAGGGTACGCATAGGCTCAGCTAGGTATTTGATTATCCGGAGTAGTCGGTTATTCACGATGTTATTGATATTGTTGTTATCATTGTTATGATTATTATTATGGCTATCTTATGATCGATTGGTCATTGATCCAGTATCGGGATTTAAGGTATGTCTTCGGCCTCTTCTATCTTATGATTACATTCCTATGAACAATTATTTCATATCTATCCATGTGGACTAGAAACCCTGAGTATGATAGTATGTAAATCCTAATAGTATTATAATGATGTCTTAGAATGATGATATGATGATATAGGTTATGCATTGAGATGACCTCATGTTATATTGTCTAGTCGTTTCTTCACTTTGTATATTACTATATATCTTTCTTTTGCCCTTTATTCGTATATTGGCCCAGGTTATACTGTATAGTTTTACGTAGATTGAATGCAACGGGAACAAGATAGTTCGCCTTGATACTTCCTTAATCTTATTAAGTTAAACTCTTGGTCATGAGCAGGATAGTTATCCCTTATTATTCTCATTGACTTGTTATATGATTCTGGATTCTTGGGTGTAGTTTCAATTCTATTTATATATTGTGTATATTTGTCTTATCTTTAGAGCTCAATTGCCAGTTGCCTACTAAGTAACATTTGTTTGGTACTCATACTACACTTCTGCAGCCTACAGATCATACTATAGGTTATCGTTGTTGATGTGTGCATCGTGAGGAGTAGCCATGGTTCAGATTCTTAGAGTGAGCTCCTGACGTTTGGAGAGTTCTTATCTCTCTCTTTTGTTTTAGGCTAATCTCTATATTGTGTTCAAAGATAAATTGTATAGTGTAGTTCTGCTGTTGTTTCACTTTTGTACTCTTATGATATTAGAAGCTCTTGTACTGATACCACCAGGTTTCAGGATTCTTCTATGTGTTGATCTTTATTTCATATATTACGCTTTCTTTTCCTTACATTATTGAGTAATCTATTACTAGTTGTTTTGGACTGTGGATTGGCTTTCCTACTACTGAATTATAGTCAGCTTCATCATGACATGAGGAATTGGGTCGTGATAGCTAAGTTGCAAAATTATCTCTCAACCCCTCAAAATTCACTCGAAATCTCATAAATGCAAATGAACTATGCTACTAGACTAATTTTAATGTTCTAGACTCAATGGCGACGTTGAATTTTCAAAAAAGGTTGTTCCACAAAATTAACCCCAAGACTCCTTTTCACAATTTTTCAAATGAAGGATCGAAATGATATATAAAGTTTTTAAATTGAACCAACCCTACTGCTAAAACAAATTTGACATTTCGAATCTAGTAGTACAGTCATTCTATTCAATACTCAGAACAATAAATATTTGCTAAAGTCAGGTATATGACTTCTCAAGCCTCTAAAAATCACAAACTCACATAAATCATTTCCAATCACATAGAAATCCATGCCAACCATATCTGAACCTCAAAATCAACATGTAGAAACTATGAAAAAGTGCAAAATGGTAAAAATATAGAGAAATAGAAAATTCATAAATTCACGTCATTACAAGTGAAAAGTTCGGAACATAAAAGACAAACTTTTAAATCTAACTCTCGAGTAGGATTTGAATGAGTAATAAGTTTTTTTGTTGCAAGCTCATTCTTTTTCTTACAGACAGTCTCTATAATAGTGTAGTAATTAAATCTTTGGTGTGAGATACGATGCCCCTAGAAAGCTATTTTTTAAAATATCTTAGCTTTGTATATTAATCGCAGAATTAATACAATCTGTTTTAGTTGCTATCAAACTGATACATATTGATATAATTATCTTTACATTGTATCTTGATTTCAAGATACTTTTGATATAGACTGCACATAGATATATCAAATTGTATAAATGTTTTTTTTTCTTGCTTTTATCATTGTGAATCAATATGTACAGTCACACCTCTTTATGTTGACAGTATTTGTCCAAAAAATTCATACTTACTATAGAGAGGTGTTGTAATATTGATTGCATTATTTGGATTCATTCTTACATGTGCATTGCCTATCACCAGTATGCACCTATATTGATCTGCCAGTATAGGATGATTGCATAGATATGGGTGAAGAATATGCCTTGTGTTGTTGTTTGATTATTGAACCTTCCAAATCTGGGGTGGTGGGGTACGCATAGGCTCGGCTAGGTATTTGATTATCCGGAGTAGTCGGTTGTTCACGATGTTATTGATATTGTTATTATCATTGTTATGATCATTGTTATGGCTAGCTTATGATAGATTGGTCATTGATCCAGTATCGGAATTTAAGGTATGTCTTCGGCCTCTTCTATTAATTACAGCATTTATTAGTTTTTGATAAGCTTTTTGACTTTTCTTTGGCAAAGTGTCATTATTGTTTAGCTTTAGTCTTTATTAATTTTGTTTTTTTGTAGAATAGTCTTAAGTTTTTTTGTAAATTAGAATAGTCTTAAGAAAACTATAGTTTTCATGACTTTAGACAAGTAAATTATAGCATTTATTAATTTTTGATAAGTTTTTTGACTTTTCTTTGGCAAAGTGTCATTATTGTATAGCTTTAGTCTTTATTAATTTTGTCTTTTTGTAGAATAGTCTTACGATTTTTTGTAAAGTCTTTTGTAAAGATAACAAGTGTAAAGTAGGAACAGTATAATAGTATACGTGTTTTCTCTTTTTTAGGTTAGAAATAGCAGAAACATTTGATAAGTTAAGGCAAGACTTTGATGTGTTGAAAGTCTTGCTTTTCATTAATAACAATAGATTCAATTGTAATATTTCAAAAAGATTTAGAAAAAGGAGATACAAATGATAATTTATATAATATTATACATGAACAACAAATGTTAATGAATCACATAGATAACATAGAATCACATATTAGATATAGTACTATTAGAATAAGTTATTACACGAAAATTTATAAAATTACAACTACTATAGGATAAAATGATAAACTACAAATACTTAGAATATTGAAGAAAAGATATGGAGTGAATAAGATTAACAGAAATACTTATGAAAAAAAATCTACTTGACTAGATAAAAACTAGAAATATGGAACATATAGTAGATATGTTATTTATCAGAACTATGTTAAGTTACCCGCACTATCCGCACCCCCCTACAAGTGGTATCAGAGCCATGTTATTTAAAAAATGTACAAGTAGATATATGTGAATTATGAGAAATATTAGAAATGTTAACTTAATTGTTAATTACGTTATCTTGTTAACTATGTTATTTATTTGTTAAATATGAGAAAACCATTTTAAAATGCACAAGCTTTTAGAGAAAATAAAAGAATTTTAACTAGTTACTACCTAGAATATAAAAAACTAAATAAAAGAAAAGAAAACCCTCACAGATTAGCTTATTTAATTACCTTAATATCTAGCAATGAGTCAAAATTAATAATTCATTTAAAATCTATAAGAATGAGATACATACCACCTAATTATGATAAAATCAGATTTCGGTATCCACCAAAATATTGTACAGATAATAACATAACAAAATCACAAAAATATAAAGAACTAAAACAAATAATATCTGAAAAACGAAGAGAATTAAAAATAAGAAAAGAAAGACTACAATATAACATAATTGTTGGAGTATGTCAAAAATTAATAAAAGCACAAAAGGAAGAAATATCATATTTAGAATCACAAATAGATAATCTAGAATACATATATCAACATGATATATACACTATCAAGTAGATAAAATGAACATAGAAGAATTTACAATAGATGAAAAAACATATGAAAATCACGAAGATTAAAAATAAGAATAGTATTTTTTAATTTAGGAAGAAGATATAAGAAAATAGGTGAACATTTATATTTAATGTTAGAAAAAGAAGAATTAAAATTAGAATATAAATTAACAACTATAGTAAGAATAGCAAGAGAAAATGAAGAAATAGAAAGAAAGAAAAAAAGAAATAGATAAAATAAAACAACAGACTACAGAAGAAATACGAAAAATAGAAGAAACTAAAAATAATAGGATTGCTGAATTAGAAAAAGAACTGCAAATACTAAAAGAGTTGTATGAAAAAAGACAGAAAGAAAAAGAAGAAAAAGATAAAGAACAAAAATTATTAATTGAGATAAATCAATTTAAAGAAAATTTAGAAAATAAAGAATTAGAAACTAATGGAATAGAAATAAATACAATAGATGCTGAAGAAACAGATAATTATGATTTAGAAGATAGTGAAACATATACAGAAATCTTAACAAATATAGAAAAACTAGAAATTAATGAAAAACAAGAAGTAATTAATAAAGAAAACTTAGAAAATACAAACACGGAAATAAACACTCTTGATAAAAAAGAAGATGAAAATATAATACCTAGTACATCAGAAATAAGAAAACCTACATATTATTATAAAAATAAGTTTAAGAGATATAACCTAAAGGATGAATAAAACAAATGGACACCAAAAAAAATAATTAATAAAAATTATAACTTCTTGAACTTAGACTGTGTAATAGATGTAGATAAAATGATACAATTATGGATGGGATATATAACAAAACAATTATTAGACAATGGTATAAATGCAACAGATACACAAGAATATATAGAAAGAACACTAATAGGAACAATAAAATTATGGTTTTTAAATTTAACTGAAGAAAGTAAAAAGGTATTAAGGGATGATAAAAAACTGAAGGAACAACAGTAACTAAACTAACACCTATAGACATATTGAACAAATATGAAATAGCTATAAGAGATGAATTTAGCAGTATGGCAATAGAAGAAGAAGAACGAAACAAAGAAAAAGATACAAATAGGAATTTAATGTTAAAACTAGCAATATGTAATATGTGCTATATAGATAAATATACGTGTCCATTTAAAGAATACTACTATAAGGGAGCATACAATACCAAAGAAAGTAAAGAAGTAAAAAGATTATATTTTAGTAAATTACCTAAACAATTTAGTTCAAAAATAATAAAGAGTTGGGATGAAGCAAAAATAGTAGATACCCTAGGAGCAAGAATAAAATTTCTACAACGATGGTATAGAAATCTATGTGAAAAATACAGAGAAGAAATAAGAATGAAAAAAACTTTAATAAGAAATTTAGCATGTTGCAAGGATAAAATAGCACCTCAATTTGGATGTGAAGAAAAATATTATAAGAAAAGAAAAAGACATAAGAAATATAAGAAATACAAAAAATCAAAATATAAGTATAAGAAACCAAGAAAAAGATATTATGTAAAAAATTATAAATATAAAAGATCATATAGGAGAAAGAAATCTATAAAAGAATGTATTTGTTATAATTGTGGAAAACTAGGACATTTAGCTAGAGATTGTAAAATGCCTAAAGACACAAAAAAGAAACAAATATCAGAAATAAAGATAGAAAATGCAGAATATATGCAAATAGATTATATAGATTACGAATTAGAAAGTGACGATAGTATATATGAAATTTTGGAAAATGAAACAGATAATGAAATAGATAGTAAATCAGATGAATCAAATGACTGAAGAAGATATTAAAATAATAACAACAGAAGAATATTTAAATGACGGAACAGATCAGAAAATAATATTTGATAATAATATATTTGACAAGATAAAAGGAAAAGAATTAGATTTAAGTGTAGAAAAAATATTTAAAATACCAACAACAAAAAATATATTTAGTAGACGAAAAGAAGAATACTACGTAGTAAGCCAAAAAGAATATGTAATAGACTGTAGATATGCAAAAAGCAGAGCTAGTATACCACTAATAACAAAAAAAATAATTAATAAAGAAATAAACGATATAAAAAGTAAAGACCCAATAAAATATGTACACCTTGGAGGGACGGAAATATTAATAAAAGCATGTTTTAGAGAAAGAATAGATAAACCAATAGAATTATATTTAGCACATGATAGAATTATAAAACCAATAGAAAAAAGTATAATAACTGCTATAAGAGGAAATTTAATATACCAAAAATTTAAATTTATAATAAGTATGAATTATTCAATAGCAATAACAGATAAAAATATAGATAAATCATTAGTATTATATTGAAAAATATCAGCAATAGAACTAACTTCAGGAAGTAAAATATTTACAGCAAGATGTAAAAATCTATATGCATTAACAACAAAACATAAAATAAAGGGAAAAAATAAAATTAATAAAATACAAATAGAAAGTTCTTTTGACAATTTGTAAAAACAATTGATAACAATGATTATAGTTACAAAGACATGAATATAGAAGAAGATTTAGAAATATTACTAATATTACATAAATATTCTTAATGACTATTACTAATATTACATAATATTCAATTATACAATATTTTGTTATTCAATTGTAATGATGAAATTACAAAACATAGGTTGCGTTATGAAATATTACTAATATTACATAAATATTCTTAATGACTATGTTATATTGATTCAAAATCCCAAAGATTAGGACATTCCATCTCCTTATTTTGGTTGACTCATTTTGCTCACAAATGCATATTAAATTTTATGTCATGAAAGAAACAATGTATAAGTATTCAACTTTAAATTGACAGAATATGTAAGATAAATAGAATTTTTATATATGGATTTAAAGTACATATTAATGACTGCAACTGAACTTTATTAATGATAATCAAATTATTTTATCTTAATAACACATCATTGATGACATTTAGCAAGACATGCTTGTAGAGAATCATAACCGCACGTGGGTTGTTTGTCCACAGAGCAACACCATTCGGGTGGCTCTACATGATTAAAAAGTGGGATACATACATCAATTGAAAGTTTTGCCTCAATTCTTGTACTTTCATCACCTGCATTTTCATAAAACAAGAAAAGAATTATCAATTAATTAATTAACTTCTATATATGGACAGTGTGAAAAGGAAGTTCATATACTATTAGTTTGCTATAGAGAACAACATAGAACGATCTGTAAAAAAAAGAAATTAATAACAACCCGAAAAACTAGCACATAGTACCTATTCAAAAGGACCAACCAATATAGATTCAATTACTACTAAAAAATACTCCCTCCGTTTTGAAATAACTGAATTGTTAGAGTATTTATTGGTGTTTCAAAATAAGTGAATCATTGAATTTTTTTTTCAAATTTACCCGTATGATTTTACAATCAATTAACTTTTGAAAATATATTACAAGGTCAATTTTTTCTTTTTTTGGGGTAAAAATGAAAAGTTGTGTTAAATTTATGTCTTTAATGCTTTTTCCTTAATCTGTGTACCAATATCCAACAATTCATTTATTATGAGACGGAGGGAGAAATAAAATCTGACAATAATATATGCCCAGATCTACCAAGAAGCTTAATAAACACTAAAAATATAGTAGAAAAAAAAATAGAGTAAATTCCATTTCCGTGACACGAATTATTGATGGGGAGTCCTACAAGAATATGTTTAGGAAGTGTACTATTAATAAGAAAATTTTCTTCATACTACTTCCGTAACTTTAAACAGTATAGGCTCTGATACCATTTGTAGGAGGTGCG
>NC_061121.1:45710600-45789583 GCF_002878395.1 Capsicum annuum
CAAAAAGACCTACAACTATACAGCCCGAACATACATAGAAAATATTTACAAAATACAAACCTTCTTAAATACCAACCCCAGAGCTATAAACATCCAAGAACCACATACGAATTATATAACCTAGAAGCTAACCGGATACAATAAGCTAATTGCTTTACCCAAAATCAAACCAAGTCTAGTTAAAACCTATTACGAATATGGACTACTTAGTACCATATATACCCAAGACGGAAATGAAATATCCAATATACCAGAAATATATGATTCATTTAATATTTTTAAAAGAATAACCAAAGGTAACCTATTTTTTATAAAATTTTACTCGGCACCAGCAGAGATATTGTATTATGAAGTTAAATCACCTATACAAGTTGTAAAAATAGGAGTGACCCGAGATATGATTATACCAGAAGATATTATTCCATAACCAGAAATACCTAGAATTGAGATACCAAATTTTTATGCAAATAAGAGAATTATCGGACTATCCACAATTCTTCAAGAGTTAGAAAACACTTATCACAACAGAAATTCCATATGGAGTTATTATTCAAGAGGTAATGTAGTAGTATACTCAAATTCAAAGGAACTACGAGAAGCAGATATGGAAGACGTTAGGCAATGGATCTTGACTTTACTCAATCCAGAGAAAAAACCTATCGCCACAGCCATTAGAGAAAAATTTATTTCGGAAAAATTATTAACTAGATATTGTAAGTTAATTGGACATAAATATCCAGACCATCAATGTTCAAAATGTAATAGAGAAGATACTATTGTCCCGGAAGTTCAACTGAATAGAAGAAGATAAAAGCGACAGCTGGAAGATGCAAGATATGAAGCAATAATGGAGATACAGAGAAATAAAAAGAAGATAACTACGGATAAAGAAAGAAGACAAAGAAAGTAATTCAAGGAGAAAAAGAAATATGGAAGATTTAAAATAGCTTGATAGCTTTACGTAAATATCATGTAACTAGCCTTAGACTTTTTGACTTTTCTTAGTCTTTTATGGCAAGTAGTGCCATTATTAGATTTTTGGCAAGTAGTGCCATTATTAGATTAGACATTAGCTTTAGGACTCTTTGCAGAAACGTTTTTCTTACTTTTGTAAAATAGCTGACAGATGTAAAGAAAAACAGTGTACGCATTTTCATTTCTGAGAATATAAATAAACGACCACTTCCTCAGATGAAGGTAAGCCTTCATACATTTAAGCAAAAAATCTCTGTCCACAACAAAAATTTTTGCTTATTTATTAAAAAACAGGTACATTTTAATGGAAAAATCTATGGAGGAACAAAGCTTAGAATTATCAAAACTACCAGAACAGGTATATTCATTTACTATTATGAATAACTAAATTCATAAATTTCTAACAATCAAATGATAAAATAAGTTCATGTTAGTTGCTTTATAGTAGAATTATTCGAAAAATAGCATGTTAAGAAGTTTATTAGCAAAGTGAAAAAGGAGAAAAATTCCTAAGAACTATGCCATCCTAAAGGTGAACCGGTGAGTCAAGAAGGCCATGATAGGGGAGTAACCAAAGTAGAGGCGCTGTTTCAGAGAAAAGTATCCAGATTACCATGCTAATAGAAACCGAAGAATATGTTATTTAAGAATAATCTAGTAGATAACAATCTAAAGTGATCATAGTTTGTTATGTGCATGATTGAAGGAAATATTTTGAAAATAGCAATTTTATGAGAAATGGATAGTTATTTATCTGACGAAATGGTAGATAAATTTAAAATACTAGTTTTATATGTACTTAAGGATATAGAAATAGTGGATATAAGAAAAATCTCATTAAAAAAATATTTGATAGATATTTTATGACTAGAATTAATTATATACCACACCTACCGAACTACTCTTATAAATACATACATGCCAAACCCACATACTAACTATGATAAATTATGTATGTTTAGAATTTTGGAAAAAAGATATGAGAAACATACAATTAGTAGAAAAACAAATAAAAACAAATTTAAACAAATACATGAAAACTAAAGATGTATAATATATAAAATTACTTAATGAAAATATGCAAGAATTACTTAGACTAAAACAAACAACTGAAAAATATTATGAAAAAGCATTTAATCAAGCCTAAATGATAGATGTTATTAAAATACTTGTTTTATATATACTTAGAGATATAGAAATTATAGACATCTAATCCGCACCCTCCTACAAATGGTATCAGAGCATATGTTGTTTAAAGTTACGGAAGTAGTATATATTTGATTACAGAAATTTAAATGCAAAAACTATGACATATAATTACCCAATACCAAATAAGATATTAAAAATAAGACAAATACAAGGATATAATTACTTTAGTAAATTTGATTATAAATCAGGATTTTACCATTTAAAGTTAGAAGAAGAATCTAAGGAATTAACCACATTTACGGTACCACAAAGATTTTATGAATGGAATGTACTACCATTTGAATATAAAAATGCACCACGTAGATATCAACATTTTATGGATAGTTATTTTAAACAATTACCTAATTGTATATTATATATAGATGATATACTATTATATACAAAGACCAAAGAAGAACATTTAAAATTATTAGAACAATTTACGGATATAATAGAAAAATCGGGAATAAGTTTAAGTGAAAAGAAAGCTGAAATTATGAAAAATCAGATAGAATTTTTAAGAATACAAATAGATAAAAGTGGAGTACAAATGCAACAACATATAGTACAAAAAATAATAAATTCAAAAGAAGAATTAGATACAAAAAAGAAATTACAATCATTTTTAGGATTAGTAAACCAAGTAAGAGAATATATACCAAAATTAGTAGAAAATCTAAAGCCCTTACAGAAAAAATTAAAAAAAGATGTAGAATATAATTATAACAAAGAAGATAAAAAACAAGTTCAGAAAATAAAAATACTTTGTAAAGAATTACAAAAATTACAATTTCCAGATGAAAATAGAAAATTTATGTATATAGTACAAGCAGATGCTAGTGAATGTAGTTATGGAGGAGTACTTAAATATAGATATGAAGAAGAAAAATTAGGACACCATTGTAGATACTACTCAGGTACGTTTAATGAAATAGAAATAAAATGGGAAATAAATAGAAAAAAATTATGCTCATTATATAAATGTTTATTTGCATTTGATCCATATATTGTATATAACAAGTTCATTGTACGAATAGATAATACATAGGTACGTTGGTGGCTAACAAAGAAAATACAAAATTCAGTTACAACAAAAGAGATTCGGAGACTAGTCTTGAATATATTAAATTTCACATTTATAATTGAAGTAATTAGCACTAACAAAAATATTATTACAGATTACATATCAAGACAAAGCTACACAGACTGATATAATAGAAGAGGATACTCTAGAAAAGATATTCAACACCCTAACTACGCTTTCAATGAAAGTGGACAGTATGAGTAATGAAATAGAAAAGCTAAAGACTAATGAAGTTAAACTGAAGTCTATAGCTACAAATCAGCTAACTCAACAGTGTGCAGAGCTATGTCGATCGGAAGATATTAAAATTCCAGAGCTAGAAGAAGACGTTGGGACACTTGATACTTTTCCCTTAAACAACGCCTCTACTTTGGTTACTCCCCTATCACGGCCTTCTTGCCTCATCGATTTCACTTTTAGGATGACATAGTTCTTAGGTATTTTTCTCAATCTAATAATGACACTACTTGCCAAAAATCTAATAATGGCACTACTTGCCATAAAAGACTAAGAAAAGTCAAAAATCCTAAGGCTAGTTACATGATATTTACGTAAAGCTATCTAGCTATTTTAAATCTTCCATATTTCTTTTTCTCCTTGAATTACTTTCTTTGTCTTCTTTCTTTATCCGTAGTTATCTTCTTTTTATTACTCTGTATCTCCATTATTGCTTCATATCTTGCATCTTTCAGCTGTCGCTTTTATGTTCTTCTATTTCAGTTGAACTTCCGGGACAGTATTATCTTCTCCATTACATTTTGAACATTGATGGTTTGGATATTTATGTCCAATTAATAGCTGGTTAATAATTCTTCCGAAATAACTTTTTCTCTAATGGCTCTGGCGATAGGTTTTTTCTCTGGATTGAGTAAAGTCAAGATCCATTACCTAAGGTCTTCCACATCTGCTTCTTGTAGTTCCTTTGAATTTGAGTATACTATTACATTACCTCTTGAATAATAACTCCATATGGGATTTCTGTTGCGATAAGTGTTTGCTAACTCTTGAAGAATTGTGGATAGTCCGATAATTTTCTTATTTGCATTAAAATTTGGTATCTCAATTCTAGGTATTTCTGGTTGTGGAATAATATCTTTTGGTATAATCATATCTCGGGTCATTCTTATTTTTACAACTTGTATAGGTGATCTAACTTCATCATACAATATCTCTGTTGGTGCCATGTAAAATTTTATAAAGAATAGGTTACCTTTGGTTATTCTTTTAAAAATGTTAAATGAACCATATATTTCTGGTATATTGGATTTTTCATTTCTGTCTTGGGTATATATGATACTAAGTAGTCCATATTCGTAACAGGTTTTAACTAAAATTGGTTTGGTTTTGGGTAAAGCAATTAGCTTATTGTATCCGGTTAGTTTCTAGGTTATATAATTCGTATGTGGTTCTTGGATGTTTATAGCTCCAGGGTTGGTATTTAAGAAGGTTTGTATTTTGTAAATATTTTCTATGTATGTTCGGGCTGTATAGTTGTAGGTCTTTTTGTCTTGGTTTAAACTATCTCGGTATGTAGTAATTTGTGGGGGTATGAACATAGGATCTTTTGGTGTATTTGGAATAAATGGTTTATCGAATAGCCTGTTTAGGCTCATATTTGTGTTTTTCCTAACTCCTTTGCTTGTACCTGCAGAAGTAGATTGATAAACGTTATGAGTTTTATGGAGTGTCCCTTCTCATATCTTTTTTCTAAAATTCTCAATATACATAATTTATCATAGTTAATGTGTGGGTTTGGCATGTAAGTATTTATAAGAGTAGTTCGGTAGGTGTGGTATATAATTAATTCTAGTCATAAAATATCTATCAAATATTTTTTCTAATATGATTTTTCTTATATCCACTCTTTCTATATAATTATGTAAACATAAACATATATTTTAGTGTAAGAACATGAATATATTTTACCACCAGAAGTTTTAAGTGGTTGATGGATCGCCACTTTTACGTTTGTCATGCAGTACCTCTTTCCGTTACTGCCAGAGATACGCGTCAATTTAAACCATATTTATGATAACGTTATTTTTTCATTAATCCTTACTATCTAGACGTTGCAAGCAACATCCTTACTATTTAAATAAGACATGTCATTATTTCAGTTATAGGTAAAAACACATCCCAAATGTCATAAGCAAAGATTTCAGAAAAAAAACATCTCAATTAGCAATTGTCTATGAAGATTACACATTAGTTATTATTGTAAACCTCACGAATAAACTAAAATTTTTAAAAAACTTACCTCAAATCATAAGCAAATTTATCTCTTCAATCCTAAAAACTATCCAAATTTCAATTGATAAAAGAACTCTAAATCCAAACATTTTTTTCCCAACGATAGTTTTAAAGGAATGATCTTAGACCTAATTAAAGAGACAATTAGCATAACTGATATTAATTAATCGATGGAAAGAATCCAAAGCCTAAGTGATTTTTAAAACTACACAAAATCATCTACAATAGTCATTATACGTGACTTTGTTATCAATTTTTTTTTCTTTTTTGCCATTACAATTTTAGGAGTCCTTTTTTTTTTATGTACTTAAGGAATTTCTTTTTAAACCAAAATTAAGTCTCCATTTATTTTTCTTTTACCATATGTTTAGAATTTATTAATTTTGATAACTTCTAATAAGGAAAGGTTTTATCATAAATATATTAAGTGATATTAATAATTCGATGGAAAGAATCCAAAGCCTAAGTGAATTTTAAAACTACACAAAATCATGTACAGTAGTCATGTACGTGACTTTGTTACCAAATAATTTTTCCTTTTTTGCTATTACAATTTTAGGAGTCCTTTTTTTATATACGTAAGAAACTTCAATTTAAACCAAAATTAAATCTCTGTTTATTTTTCTTTTACCATATGTTTAGGATTCATTAAATTCGATGACTTCTAACAAGGAAAGATTTTATCATAAATATATTTAATTAATTTTTAATTTTTAAATATTAGTAAAAAAAAAAAAGTGAAAAGACTATCTTGTCTAAAACAAAGACTTTTAATCAAGGGCAAAAAGTTCAAATCACTTTTCTAAGGGTCTTCATACTTTTAATATATTATTATAGATATAGATATAGATTATAGATTATAGATTAGAATGTCAATTTACTTTATATAAAAATTTTATAATTTAAAGACACGACATTAAAATCTCAACCACTTACCTTTTCATGTTTTAAATGGCCATAACTTATTATGGTAATGAGAATGTCAATTTACTTTCTATAAAAAAACAAAATAAACATAAAATTGCAAGAGTTCAACACAAGTTAATCTTTCCCTTGTTATTTAATATTAGCAAACTTATAATAGTTCCAACTTATAAATTATTTTATGAGATAAAATGTGGAATAAAAATATGTATATTAATAATACTTATATAGTAATATAAACTTATTAACAAAATTATTATTAATTTATATAATTTTCGCATAAGTCTTCATGCATTATTATCCACTATATAATAATAAACTATGCATGTCCTGATAATTTGTGATTATGGTCAATTTGTTATGAAATTGTAATACAATTTATGCAATAATTCTAGCGATTTGTCATGCGATTATGTTTTAACACAATTTATGCAATAATTCTAGCGATTTGTCATGCGATTATGTTTTAACCTGCAAGTTATTCGAGAAAATTGAAGGAAAGATGTCTTTTAAGTCTTGAGTAAAAGATTGGTAACATTGACCAACTTAAAGGGTCAAACATAATTAGGAAACTTGATTAAGTTAAGTGTGGACTTGATTAATATTTTTAAAACTTTCTAATCTATTCAAAAATATAAATCAACCCACACCCCTCTCCTCCAAATCAACCGTCTCTCTCCTTTCTCTCTTGATATCCTCTATCAACTCTCTCCCAATCAATAGTTCTGCAAAATTTGTCCCTTTAATCCCCGATGAATTCAAGCTCCGGTGATAAATAGATGGGAAAGTTCCTTTTCGACTTTCAACCATCAATCAACGTGAAGAAACAGAGGAACTTGAGCTAACTTCTCCGACGACAACAACTTTGAGTTCTTCGTCGTCCCATTTCTTCTTTCACAGGTAAAAAGTTATATTTTTTTAGTTATGAAGAAACAGAAGAACTTGAGTCAACTTCTCATCTAGTATTGGTTAGCAATTTCAATATTTCTTGCTTAAATTTTAAATGTGGACTGAATAAAACCCTATTTTCTAACATTTCTTCTCTACTCTTTCTTGTGTGAGATATAATTTTTTGTTGTTATTGTAGTTTTTATTGTCGAACTGTTGATTCGATTTGTTGGTGATTTTTTGTCACTATTAATGTTTTTAGTGTGTGTGTGTTGTGTTGGTGTTGCTGGGTTGATTTGTTATTTTTCTTGGTAAAAATGGTGTTTCAACAAATGAACCATCTGATGCAACAGATTAATCATCTAATACAACAGATAAATCATATGATGTAATAGATAAATTATTTGATGTACCAGATAAACAATCTGATGCAACAGATTAACTATCCGATGCAATAGCTTAACTAACTGATGCAATAGATAAATCATCTGTTACAACAGATGAAACATCTAATGCAATAGATTAAACATCTAATGCAATAGATGAAAAGAACAGACCATTTATCTATTGCGACAAAAGACTCTTTTGTTTAGAAGAAATCTAAACAATATTGTTCCAACAGATGAGTGATTTATTTCAACAGATGTGTGACCTATTTTTATTATTTCTAACGGATTACTCTTTCGCTACAACAGGTTGGTTATATGCTGCAACAGATATCCTACCTGGTGTAACAGATCAGTGATCTATTTTAATTGTTTCCAACAAATTACCCATCCACTGTAACAGGTTGGTTATATATTGTAACAGATATCCTACCTGGTGAAACGAATCAGTGATCTATTTTTATTATTTCCAACGATTTACTCATCCGCTGTAACAGGTTGGTTATATGCTGCAATAAATATCCTACCTAGTGCAACAGATCAATGATCTATTCTTATTATTTCCAACGAATTACTATTCACTGCAACAGGTTGGTTATATGTTGCAACAGATATCCTACCTGGTGCAATAGATGTGTGATATGTTAGAACTATTATTTTACTATTGTACATGTTTTATTTACTGTTTTCCTTTTTTAACGATACATTAATCAATTATAATCTATTTTATGTTCTGTAAAAATTTAGATAATATGGCTCCAAAAAGAAAAGAAACCAAATTAAGTCCAAGTAAAGGAACAAGTGAAGTAGCTAGGCTACATCCACCACTCTATAAGCTTACTTTACAAGCGTTACCTCAATCAGGAACAGAAGATTATGAACATGAGGACGAGGAATATTTCAAAAGAGAAGATCCAAATGTTAATAGCCCTTCCACTAAGGAGGTGGTCAAAACCTGCAGCATTGACCATTATCCTATGAGAATGCAGTACGATGGTGCCACAGATTTAATGGGTGATTTCGTGGTTAAGTCAGCCATGGGAAAATATTTCGACGCCTTTAGAAAAATACTTTGAGAACAAAAATTGGATGCTTATTTCAGGGACTGCTGCTTTGGGAAATATCTTGATTTTCCAGAGAATAAAAGTATTTGTTTCTAAATAAAAATGGTATATGATCTTCTTAAGCATAAGTTTATGTATGAAAACAAAGATAAGATGAATGAAGTGAGGATAAATTACTGTGGCATGCCTGTTTGTTTTAGTTGGAAGGAGTTTGCCATAGTTACCGAACTAAAATGTTATCCTCCTTCTCAATTTATACCTATTATTACTCCAAAAAGCACCTCGCACACCCAAAAAAGGCAAAGACAAGTCTAGTGATCGTGATGACTTGGTGTCCCTTGTTGGTCCAAGCTTTAAAAAGAAAATTTGATAGAAGAGTTGAAAGGTAAAAGACTCTTAAAGAAGCACAACCTATTTTTGTGGTTGGTTTGGTTTGTACATAATGTTCTTTGGGCAAGAGACATTAACAACAACATAAGCATTGGTTTAATAAAGCTATTCGAGGATCTTAAGGAATTTAACAGCTATTCTTGGGGTTATGAAAGATTCAAAATGACTATCAAATATTTGTTGCCTCTGTTAACACCAAAGACAGTCAACTTATATGGCTTTTCATAGGCTTTCATGGTAAATATTTCTTTCTTTTATTATGATATGATTCATTTTTTAAAACTCAATAATGGTTTTGATTTAGTGACGTTATTTTATAGGCTTGGGCATTTGAAGCCAATCCTTATTTGAGTCAACAAGTGAACTACCAGGACGAAGTTTCCTATCCAAGAATCTTGAGATGGTTGTCGGCCAAAATTGATAAAAATGGAAAATTTATTGATCTCTTCAACCCTTCGAAGGATGCAGTGGGTATAATTATAATTAAGTTTTTATTTTAATTAATGATTTATTGAATAAACTAATCATCATTCTAATATATGTAATGACTTATGTTAGATTGAGCATTCGTCGCTTGTTCCGATCAATCGAGAGTTAAGATGCAATCTTTTCTTACTTTATGATCTGTGCAAACTTTATTGAACCCTAAGGTCATTGACAGAATAATAATGAAATTATTTGGAGCAACAACTATCACAAGAAAAATAATTTTGGAGGGTGGATTTGTTGTTGTTATTGGTCTTAGTAGTGATGGAGCTGTTGGTGGTGGTAGTGGTGCTGCTGTTGGGGCTTATGATGCTCCTCTTATAGTTATTAAAACAAACCATTATGAATGTGATCATACTGGTTGTACAGACTTTGCCTCTCTTCATGACTATTCGTCATGAAAATATGAAGACTGCAAGACGAAATATGATGTAGTGATTAATGTTATTAATGCATTAACTGCTTCTGTAAACGAATTGACATCTAAGAGGGGTTTTATTTCATCAAATTGGATTTCATATCCACCTACTTCATTAGAGATTAAGGCTAAGAGGAGAAGGAAAGTAATTTCCAAGGCATTATCAAGCATCTAAAAAAGTAAATTTGCACTCCTTTGTCCATGTGTTGCACTATTGAGCAATGTACAAGGGCCACAGAAGAGCAGCACGAGCTGAAGCAGGTGAATATATATCATCTATTCCAACTAACAGACATACACATCTGTTTCAACAGATGGCATATCTACTGAAAATTATCAAATAGTTATATACATCTGTTGCAACAATTGATTAATCTATTGCATCAGATACAATATCTGTTGCAATATATGTCTAGTCAATTTTAGTAAATCAAATAGCTCTACGTATCATTTTTATTTGTACCAATAGATGACCTATCTGATGCAACGGATGGATCATCTGTTGGAACAATTTAAATCAAGACTTTTTACTGTTTCAGTTTTTCCAAACATATGAGTGATATGTTGCAATAGATGGTTCATCTGTTGAAAATTATCATACAAGAATTCCTCATGTTATAATTTATCCCAACAGTTGATTCATCTATTGCAACAAAAATATAATCTGTTTGGGACAATTTGAAAACAGGAGGAAGACTTGTTTGATTTTCTAAAACAGATGAGTTATCTTTTTTGGTTTTTTTAAATCTCTGTGATTAGCGTTGATGAACTCTGGCTTTCTAGGTGGATGTCAAAGTAGAAGCTACTGCCAAATAGCATTGGCAATATGCTACTCTTTTTACGAAAATACATAGAAACAAAAGCTCAGAAACCGTACGCGAGCGACAATAAAGATCTACGACGACCAAAGCCGAATTTTATAGCGCCGAATGAACAACAACTTGTCCATATTGAGTAGATCTTTATAGATTGATTCTGTCAAAGTAATAACCTCTTTCCACCTTAGAAATTATTAGCATTAAAACTTAAATTATTGATTTATTTGTTGAGATCTGCACCTATAACAATTTTTTTACAATTTATTTTAAATTGTAATTTCTAAAGGATTTGAATTATTTTATATTTTCTATGAATTTTATTTATCCTTAGATTTGAAATTATTAATTGAAATGGAAGAATAGATTCAAATATTACAACAAATACCTTATCTGTTAAAACAGATGAAATATTTGTTGAAAAATATCAAATATATTTAGGCATATGTTGCAATGTTGCAACAGATTAGACCAGGATAGAAACATCGGCATAATGCAATATATGACCAACCTATTGCAACAGATAAACATTTGTCAGAATAAATAGAATATATTTCACAATAGATAGACAATTTGTTGCATTATAAAAAATTCAACTTTCATCAGACAAAAGAAATTGCCACTACATGTAATATAAAGTGAAGTGACTTGAAATAAAAAAGACGAAACCCATCGACAGGCCCCTAAAGTTGCAGCGATCTTTCACTTTGGCACCTCAAGTAGACAACATTCATTTTAAACACCTAAAATAGGCATCAAATATGTTAGTTTGTCACTTTTTGCCATGTTGGCAGCTCGCGTGTAATTCATGCAACCATGGTTCTTTGAAACTCTATTTTTGCTTACTTGGCGTCTGATTTGGCCTCCAACGGTCATTTTCCCCCCAATTGTCTTATATATTCATCTTTTTCCTAAAATTTAACTCTAAATTTCCAAATCTTCTTCTTCACCATCTTTTTTATCTATCCAAATTCTTCAAATTATTTACATTTTGTCTTTGTTCATCTTTTTTTTTCATTTTTTCAAACCGAGCTTGACATTCTTCCATTATTTTTTGTGATAAAGATTTTTGATATTGTAAGTGTGGTCATAAAGCTGTATTGAAGACTTCTTGTACTCAACAAAATCCAGATTGTAGGCTTTTTACTTGTAAGATTTCAAAGGTAATACTTTTTTATTTAATTAGTTGATTAATTATTGACTTGTAATTCTTTTGTAATTATTTTGTAATTGTGTTCTTATTTTTATAGAAATTGGGTGGATCCGATTACTTTGATTGGTATGAAAAACGACACCCTTCACAAGTAAATCGTGTAATGTGGGGTTTGTTGAAGAAAGTCAAGGCTTTTGAAGAGAAACAAAATCGAACAAGAAGATATTACATTGTTGCCGTTATTGCTACTAATTTGGTGTTGTTGGGCACATGGATATTCAAGCCTGATTGCTGAAATTTTCATGGTGGTGTATTTTCTACTGGTTTGGTGTTGTCAAGCACATGGATATTCAATCATGATTGTTGGAAAATATCAAACAGATTTAGGGATATGTTGCAAAATTTAGGTCATCTGTTGGAAATTATCAGACAGGTCTTCCCACTATTGCAATAGATTAGACTTAGATTAGATAGAAATAACATCAGCATAATGGAACAGATGACCAACCTATTGCAACAGATAAATTATCTTCCAGAACAAATAGAATATATTTTACAACAGATTAACAATCTATTGCATTATAAAAAACTCAACTTTCATCAGAAAAAATATTGCCACTACATGTATATGTAATGTAAAGTGAAGTATGACTTGAAATAAAAAATTATTATTTCATAGGCTCTTCTTTATACACAGGATCCAAGCGTCCAGTTAGTACCCCATAAACCCATACCTCTTACAGGTTTGCCACAATGTTGTCGCACAAAAAGGTCATTCGCTCAGCTAGTTCTATGCCGGTCAGTAAATATTTAATATATGCAAGCATGTACGAGCCGAATGTGAAATTGGTATCATTTTTTGGAAGGTTCATGCCTTTATTTCTACCTTCAAAATCCCATGATTTCTTTATCAACACTTTCTTTGGCAAATGATACATTAATTTACTCTGCCTCAATAAGATGAGGAATAGGTCCATCAGTGGCTACTTGTGGATAAAAAATAACCTCGTCTATGGAAGGTTCATTGTAGTCATAAAACTTGATCTTTCCCTCCTCGAGTAGGATCTCAACAACCTGATAATGTATGTTGTCTATGTTTATGACCGCAAGAATCCTCTTTTATCATTTCTTTATCCTAGTCGAATGTAGAAACAAACAAAAAAAATCCCACGCCACAGGTTGACGCTAGATCATTGAGTTGATCGTACTTATCCTTGAGCTTTTTGCAGAAGTCAAGGTCCATTATCCTATCGGCAGCATCATAAGCTTTTGGGTATGGTAATTGCCTTTTACTTATGAGGCAGAGAATTTTGTCAACATACTATGATATAAGAAGTCAACTTTTAAATAGGTCAGTAATTATAAACATGCAACAGATGGTCCATCTATTGTATAGGGTTCTCTAAATCAATCCAACGTAACTTATTTAACAAATGGATAATAAGTTGCAACAGAACCACTACCAGTTGAACCATAAAACCCAGTTGTTGCAATAGATTTCACATCTATTGCATAGCTTCTTCTTCATGGAGTAGATTAGAAGGCTATGTTAGGAAAAGTAATATTACCTTGTCCTCGTATCACATACGTAAATCTGTTATAATCTTGAAGTCTTGGGGGGGTAAAGGGAGGCCTGAGATAATCTGATGTGCCTCGCTTGGCATTCTTGTCCTGTCGCAGATCCCTCTTCTCTTTGGTGCCAAGTTCTGCGTATATGTTGACCTTCTTCAATGTCCCCTAAATTTTAATATTTTTTTATTTCTGACTGGAGAGTACATTGCTAATTGCTCTTTTCTTTCTTCTAACAGCTATTGTAGAAATATATGGCTCCCTTACCTTCTTGGATGGTATGATACCCCTCTTGGATTTGAATTCCTTAACAGCTTTAGCGATAGCCTCTACCTTTTCAAAGGGTTTATACTGGCTGTCCTTGCACTCTTCATATTTGTAATGAGAATACAAAGGTAAAGAGGGATGAGAGAGACCGGTGTAAGGGTGAGAGGGACCTGTGTAAGGGTGAGAGGGACCTATGAAAGGGGTGTTTTCAAACATATTTATTTTTTCTCGAGCATCAACATGCTCATCATCACGATTGGTAGTAGCATCAGCATGCCTTCCACCAAGACCAACAACTCCACCAGAAAAAGCACCCCAAATCTGCTGCAGTAGGTTGGTCATGAAGAACCTCAACATTAGGCTGACCTTACCTAACTGCTCTTCTTATGGTTGTTGCTCCAGCCAATTCCTTCTTTATTAACTCCATGGGTCTACTATAGTATCAATATGACCTAGAGTAATAAAAGAAGTCATCCCCAACTACTGCTCATTTGGTACGATCCATGGATGTACAACTTATAAAAAAAGACAGATACATTTAAATCATATAGTATAATAATTTTCATGGTTGGGTTACATGCTAACACAGACAACTAATACAACAGATGATTTGTATGTCACAACAGATTAATAATATGTTGCATCAGATTACCCATCTGTTGCATAATTTACAGTAGATGATTAATCCGCTAGAGTCAGGTTAAAAGAACCAAAGAAAAAGATGGGTAATCTGATGCAAAATATAAATCATTTGTCACAATAGATTACCAATCTGTTGCACTAGTTGGCACAAGATGGGTAATTTATTGGGTTACATGTTATGCAACAGATGATCTATATGTCGCAACAGATTAATAATATGTTACATCAGATTACCCATCTACTACATAATTTAAAATAGATGGTTAATCTGTGAGAGTAGGGTTTAGAGAACCAAAGAAACAGATGGGTAATCTTATGCAAAATATCAATCGTTTGTCACAATAGATTGCCAATTTGATGCACCAGGTGGCACAGGATGGGTAATCTATCACAACAAATGTCCCATCTGGTGCATCAGATATAACATCTGTTGCACTAGATACAACATCAGTTCAATATCTTTCATTGAGTTAAATTATTTTACTTGAAAGAAGACGTACTGTATCATCCAGAGGGTTAAAGAGATTAGCCTACTTAATTTTTTATTGTTCTATGCAGCCAACCACCTAAACATCCTTGGATGAGAAACCTCATCCAGGTAATCCATTATCTGCTTTCGGAGGGGAGGAATGGCTTCAAATGCCCAAGCCTACAAAATGTAAATAGGAAGTAAGCAAAAGAAATTCATAATAACAATATTCAATATAAATTAATGGATGAGCAAAAATAATGATTAATTTTACCATGAAAGCCCAAGGAAAGCCGTATAATATGATTATCCCTCGGGATAGCTTTGTCAGTAAATATTTGACAGTCAAGTAGAAGTTGTCTATCCCAGGGATAATTGTTGAGTTTCTCAAAATCCTCAGCACGCACCAACAAATCATCTTCTATGACCTTGTTGATGTCTCTTGCCATTATAATAAAATGGGCAACCCAAACTAGGCATAATTGCTCCCTGTACTGCTTTGGTATGATTTTATCCGTGAGATATGTCATCAAATCTGATACTTTTTATCCACGTCCAGTAATGTCCAACAACCCACATATTTTTTCCTTGGACTTATTGGTTTTGTTGGGTGGTCGCTGGGACAATGCCTTCCCTCTATTTGATTGTGGTGATTTGGCTGTCCTACTTTTCTTCGACCTTTTTTGAGGTGTTCCCTTGGAGATAGGTTCTTCTGGATGATCACATCTGAAGTCCGTCACTATGGAAAACTCTTGCAAGCCAAAACAAACTGGCATGCCACAATAGTTGATCTAGATTTCATCCATCTTTTTATCCTCCTCCTCTGAATCTTTATCATTCTCCATGTACTTGATCCTGCACTTAAGAAAACCATATACCATTCTCATTTGGAAATCGATAGTATGGTCCTCATACAACTTAAGAAAGTGTCCAAAGTAGCCCCTTATAAAAAGACCGTCTATTTTTGCCATTATCATCATGTTGATGATCATCCTCTTTGTCACTCTCTAGTTTTTCCTTTTTATCACTTTCATTTTCTTCATCACCAACTATAGACCCTTTTCCACCTCCCTCAATATTATTTTCATATCTCTCCTCAGCTTCACTCTTCCCTGACTAAGACTGTTCAGAAAGCTCCTCTGAATCCCTCTGTACTATAGCCTTTTTTGTTGGGTGGTTAGAAGTTGATCCACTTTTACTTTCTTTTATTTTGGGATACATGTTTAACCTACAAACAATAGAAAAACAAAAATTATATTACAATTGATGTATGCATAAATTTTAAAAAATACATTACAAACACCACCAATACCGACACAACAACAGCCACCACAAACACCACCAACTAATGCCACAAGACACCACGAATACCGACACCACCAACAGCCACCAAAAACCCCACCAATACTGACACCATAGAAACCACCAACCAATGCTACCAACACCATCATAAATTGCCACCAACACCATCAATACCACCACTAATGCCAGCAACACCACCACCAAACCACCAATACCAACACCACCATCACCAACCACTAACAATACCACCAATACCATCCAACAATACCACCATAGTCAATGGAACACTACAACAAAAACTAGGATTTTATCGGGTTCTTCCTACTATTTTACCATCATGACTCAAAATTGTTAACCTATTTTTGAAGATAATACAAATAAAACTCTTTTTTCATCATTAACTAAAACGTCTTAATTTTTAGCAAAAAGAACAAATATAGAAATCTTCTCGAACTCTATTACCTATAAATACATAGAAAAACAATATATATAAGTAAGAATAATGTCAAAAATAACACCTATGTAGTAGAAAATGGGAAGAAAATTAATCTGTTATAAAGGGTTGAGCAATATGTTTAGTAGATATTGTCTGTATTGTTGAGAGAGAAAGAAAAGAGAGAGAACTTAAGATTTGAAATGATATAACTTTTTCCCGCAAATAGAAGATTTGTATGGGTTTATTTGTATTTTGGAAAAGAATGACAAGTTTTGAAAATGTTAATTTGGTCCAAAATGATCTTAATTGTTTTTAGATAAATCAATTTAGGTATTAGCTTATAATAATAATTTAATGATAATTGTTTCATCTCAGAGTGATGATCGACAACTTGGGGTCAGGAGGAACGCAACACTAATACCATGCAATTGCAAAAGACTCAGTTGAAGTGTAGTTAACCCTATGTACTCGTTCCTAGATCTAGTTGAATCAATTTAGGTAAGAGCTTATAATATTATGTTAATGAGAATTATTTCATCTTAAAGAGATTGATTGACAACTCAGGTGTGGAGAAATGCAACACCAACATTAACACCAACACCATGCAATTGAAAAAGACTCAATTGAAGCTGTAGTTGACCTTATGTACTCATCCCTAGATCTAGATAAATCAATTTAGGTATTAGATTATAATAATAAGTTAATGAGAATCATTTCGCTCAGAGTAATCGATCGACAAATTGGGTCAGGAGGAGCACAATACCAACACCAACACCATACAATTAGAAAAGACTTAATTGAAATTGTAGTTAACCCTATGTACTCATGCCTAAATCTAGCTAAATTAATTTAGGTATTAGCTCATAATAATAAGTTAATGAGAATTGTTTCATCTCAGAGAAATTAATCGACGACTCGGGTCACGAGGAATGCAACACCAACACCGACACCATACAATTTCAAAAAACTCAATTGAAGTTGTAGTTGACCCTATGTACTCGTCCCTAGATCTAGCAAATCCTAGTTTATAACAAACACTAGTTTATACCATACAATTAAATAAAAATAAATTTTCAACCTGTTGCAACGGGTGGGGAATCTATTGGAATTTAACAAACAGATTATTGAATATATTGCAACAAGTAGGTAATCTGTTGAAATTTATCAAATAGATTATTGAACATGTTGCAATAGATAACTGAGCCATTGGAAATTTTCAAACAAAAATTGTCATCTGTTTCAACAGATGACTTTTATGTTTTAAGATTTTTTTTATTTGAAAGAAATTTTCAGCCTAAGATAAAAAAAATAAAATACTAAGGTGGTAAAAAATATTACTTAGATAACTCAAAAATTTCTTTCTTGAGTAGTCTTATCTTAACTTTTTAATGTCATTGTCTCCTCCTCATGCCCATCAAAGATATTAATGAATATTTAAAACTCATCTCTAAAATTTTCTCTCCATCAGCCATAAATTAACTTAGCTCATCTCTCTCTTTTAGAATTCTCTTTCTCTCCTCTTTAGGGTAATCACAACCGTCTCTTTTTTTCCCTCTATTTTTCCTCTTTCGTATGAGTATCCTTTTGGAATCTCAATTGATCAATATCTTTTCTCAACTGAAATAGGTGTTCTGATCCTATTTTTTTTTTTTGACATTGCAGGTATGATTTAATATTGCTCTTTCCTTCTCATCTTCTTCTTTGTATGTTATTTAAATTAGATATTTGCATATGTTGTTTGTTACTTTATTGGTGGTGCTATTGGTTAGGGTATTGGTGTTGTTGGAATATGTGGTGTAGTTTTGTTGATGGTGTTGGAACATATGGTGTTGTTTTTTGTTGTTGATATTGTTGTTGATTTGTTAGTGGTGTTGCAATAGTTTTCTCAACTACTATAAGTAATGAATTAGTTGTTAGAATAGACGGAGCAACTAATGGAAGAAACCAAACTAGTTGATTTATTCTAATAGATGAACATCTGTTGCAATGTGGCATCCATCAATAGCCACAGATGTGTTGCCTATTGCAATAGATGACTTATCTATTGAATAGAGGAGGAATCTGTTGTATTAAATTGCTCATATTTTGCATTAGATTGGTCATCTGTCGCAACAGATTCATCATCTGTTGCAATAGGCAACGCATCTATGGCAACCGATTAATGACATGTTATATCAGATTAATTATCTGTTGCATTAGATTGATCATCTGTTATATCAGATTAATCATCTAATGCATCAGATTGGTCATTTGTTGCATTAGATTATTGTAATGTGTTGTATTAATTTAATTTTGTATTACCCTTTTGTAATGTTATTTTTGTTCTTATCTTGTTTGACATCAAATATTTTTCTCTTATTTGCAGATAAAAGGAACTAGAATTGGATCAACTTTTGCCTAACCAGCATTAAAGGCTAGAGTAAAAATGGGTTCAAAGGAATAAACTGCTTACAGATAGAACCACTTAATATATGGGAGGTATGTATTACTGATCAACCTATCATGAAAACACACATCCAGTACACTGATTTTGTGAATGTCGATTCTTTACCTATTAGGTGTTAATCCTTCAAACGAGATCCTGTATTTTAAAGTTAAGTTTGTTAGGTTCAAATTGGTAAAACTGAGGAATCAAGTAGGTGGTATTGATACCCTGTTATAGTTTAATGAATATTTTGCTAATGTTTATGTGTCAAGTTTGGGGAAAGGTTAAAGTTACTAGAGACAGTGTAAATATCCAATAGTGTTAGACCGATTTTAAGGGTTCAATGGACTTTTGAAAGGCCTCCGAAGCCTCGTACTGTTATAAATAAGAATAGAAAACCAATAGAAATTTCCCTAGTCCAAATTTATATGGATGGATTTCACGAGGAGACTATTATAAATCCAAAGGTGATTCCAAGAATACCTGTGTAGAAAGGGGGGTGGAGAAGACCGTATATCAACTCAGACCATATATAAGAAGAAACACAGGGTAGGAAAAAAAGTGTAGCGAAATTGGCTAATGAAATTGACCTGAAAAATGAAAAAATTGAATGAGCTGTAAGTGTGAAAATGCATCCAAATATTAAAATCCGTCAGTCATTCTTGAAAAAGAAAAATGGTAAAGAGGACTAGAGCTAGACACTTTCCTAGAGACTGCAAGTAGCTAGCATGGCCTAAATGAAGACCCACAAAATGCAGGACCAGAACTCTAATATTTTAGCTTTGCGAGCACCGATGGTAGTGAGATTTTTAGTCAGGAAAAAAACCTGAACCAACAACTTCTGAAGTAAAAATAAGGGATCAAACCAAGGTAGCAATTTCTTAAGTTAAACTTGCATTCCATGCCTCCTGCTTGTGGCTCTGGTCTAGTCAAAGGCAGTTGAAACAACAAGGCATGGGATTTTTACCCAACTTCAGACCTTTTTGTTTCTACTTCCATTGACCTGATTCGAACCACAAACATAAGGCATGGGATGCAAGTTAGACTTCAGAAATTGATACCTTGGCTTGATCCCTTATTTTTACTTCAGGAGTTATTGGTTGAGGTTTCAATCCTGACCAACAATCTTACCACTATTGATGCTCGCCAAGTTGGTTCCTTAGACTTCTTATCCTATATCTTTGTGGGTCTTCATTCAGGCCTCGCTCGCTAGTTGCAGTCTCTAGCAAAGTGTCTAGCTCTATTCCTCTTTACCATATTTCTTTTTCAAGAACGACTGACGAATTTTAATATTTGGATGCATTTTCACATTTGAAGCTCATTCAGCTTTTTCATATTTCAAGTCAATTTTGTTGGCCAGTTTGGCTAGAAGTTCTTTGCTTGCTTCCCTATGTTTCCTCTTAAACAAGGTCTGAGATGGTATATGATCTTCTCCAACCCCCTTTCTCACATAGGTATTCTCCTAAGCACCTTCTTCTGTATAATAGTCTCCTCAAGCAACTAATCCATATAAATTTTGACCTTGGGGAATTTTTATTGGTTTTCTATTCTTGTTTGCTGAAGTGCAGGGCTTTGTAGGAATTTTAAAAGTCCATTGAACCCTTCAAATCGGTCCAATCACTATTTGATATTTACACTTCTGCCAAAAACTTAAACCCTTCTCCAAAATTAACACATAAACATAAGCAAAACCATCATTAAATTGTAATAGAGTATTGACCCCACCGTCTTAGAACTCTTCGACCTTATCAATTTACACTTATCAAACTAAACTGTAAAATACAAAATCTCGTTTGAAGGATCAATGTCTAATCAGTAAAAAACTATATTCACAAAATCATTGTACTTTATGTGTGTCTGTCACTATAGCTTGATTAGTAATACATAACCCCCCCACATGAAAGTACATCCATTCATCTGCACACACTTTATTCTTCCAACCCCATCAATGTCGGACTATGTTTATTCTTCACTTCCCATCGTTAAGTAGTGTACAAGACTATGGAGGCTCAAAAGGTAACCATCTTCAATGTCAGAGGACAACATGCCTGTCAATTAAAAACAAGTGCTACAAGTTATGACTTTTTACCTTTTTGTTTTTAAATCTGTTTATATAATAAAACAGTCACCAATTTGGATTAATTACCCATCTATTACAACTGATGAATTAGCTGTTAGAAGAAATCAACCATTTCCTTCAACAAATGGTCTATCTATCGCAACAGATAATTCGTATGTTGCAATAGATATATCATCTGTTGCACATACAGACCATCTATTATAACTGATGGTAAATCTGTTGCAACAGTGAGTTATCTGATGGGTCAAATGGATGATCTATTGCAACAACTCAATAATAACGGATGTTATTAAGTCTCAAACCATTTTGAAAAGGTGAAAAGTTTGAGTGTAAAAGAAAAAGTCGTGTCTTTCCACAGAAAACAAAAAGCTAGCAGTTTGAATGTAATTAATACAATGGACCTGAACAGTCGTTCCTTTTTGCCTAAACGATCTGTTGCAACAGCTTAATAATAACGATTGTTATTAAGTCTCAAACTATTTTGTAAAGGTAAGAAGTTTGGATGTAAAATAAAAAGTCCCGCCTTTTCACAGAAAACAAAAAGCCAGTAGTTTAAATATAATTAATACAATGGACTTGAACAGTCGTGCCTTTTTGCCTAACACATTCATATTCAATTCTATTTAAATAGGTCCCTCCACTTTTATTTATTTCTTGTTTTTTATCTTTTCGGATTACATTTTTAACCACTTCTCTTCAAAGAGAATATTAGTTTCTCATTGAGGTAAGTTTTTTTTCTGTGTAAATCTACCAGTTCGTAGTATACATTGTATTACATTCAACTTTTTTTCTTTACTTTTGTGTTTAATTTTTTTTGTCAATTCATGTGTCTTCTAGATATAGCTGATACAAATTAGGACGTTGCAATTCTACAAGACACTGTTCGAGAACATGAGTCGCAGGGTCATGACTTACGGTGGAAGTTATCCACCATGAGAGCCTAAATGATCATGGAGATTCGTAAGCTTAGGAAGGCCTTGGCCGACTGGCAATAATAATGTTGCTTCTGATAATAATAATAATAATAATAATAATAATAATAATAATAATAATAATAATTAGAATGTTTTTTTTAAATTCTATATCGGATCTATACCTAATGTATTTTATTTTTTTTGTTTAATGAAAAATTTATTATTGGTCAACTTTGGCTTTTTAATTCTTATTTAATTTTCATTCTGTCTATTTCTTCTTCTAAATATGTTAACATATTGACTGTTAGAGGTTAGGAGCAATTTTGAATCCAATAGCAATAACAATTTTGACATTTGAGTTCTTTTAATAGATGGACCATCTATTGGAACCGATTGGTTGTGTTTCTGTCAATAGATTATCCATCTGTTGCGACAGATTTGTCACTTGTTAGAGGAAAACATTCCAGTTTGATAGAACTATGTTGTGTTCTTCCAGCTAATGTCCATCTATTGCCACAGATGGGTAATCTATTGAAAATAATTATGGTATGTTGTATTTAGTTCATGTTTTGCCTCTTTTTATTAATGCACAAGTTATTAAAAAGATATTTTATATATAATAAATGATAACATTACGTTTACAACAATGAGTTAAATATATAAAATTCCACAACAAACAACAACACAATGTTTTGCAATTACAACGATCATGGTGGATTACGATCCGGGCATACAATTCTTTTGTAGACAGCACGCTTACATACAGAGCACTTGTTTCTTCTTGATGGAATGATTCTCCGACTCTACACCTCCTCTTATATTGCTTTCTTCCCGGTTTGATAGTGCTTGGGTCAATATATGGAGGAGGTATTAATCTCCCCAAAAGATTCTTCGGGAGGCACTAGAGTAATATGCGCACTATATAGCATTGTATATTTTTCCACTGAATAATATGGAGAGGAGTGCTCATAAATTTTAGGACTATATTTTGCACCGTATTAAGCTTGAAGCTCTGCCATAGCATGTGGACATGGTATTTTGTCCAAGTCAAAAACACTACACGTATAAGATCTTGTTTGATGATCGACCGTGGCAACATCACCATGATCGTTGATACTGAACTTGTAATCTACTATTTGATGAGATAATAACCTATTTCCCAGAATGATGATCATTGATATTATTTTTTCAATTTTTAGAACAAATGGGGTTTGTGTACAGGCCTTTCATTAAAAAATTGGCCATACTTCTTATTAATTATTTCAAATAGAGCCTTAATAGGAAATTCTCTTTCATTGCCAAACAATGAATTCACCGATTCAACTATGCTTGATGTCATAATATTGTACCTGTACAAAAGAATCACTTAGTACGACATCATACTAAACTTGTAACTCAAACAAGACATTAAATTCATAAGTATGTACCTATCTGCCAGACAGAATGTCCAACTCCATCACTCAAAACTGACACGTTCGAGATGTTTTGTTACCTTGGAATGTACATCCTATATTTGATTGAAATAGTCTAAAAACTCCTCTCTACTATATGCTTTAGTTGTTCTATAAAAAAGGTCACGACCCTTTCATTATGATAGTTCATCTGAACGTTCTCTCCAAGATGCCCGATGCCACAAAGTAAGCTGAAGTGAAGAAAATTGAACCCATCTTTGGAATACTTGGATGCCTATCCAAAACAAAACATAACTCTTTGGTATCTTCAATGCATCTTAATAGTTGTAAAAAAAAAATCAATAAAAGGCATCACATTCCTTGTTCGCTATACAAAAAGTGATAGAAAAAATGTGATTCTCCACATCATGCGCCACCACTGCTAGAAAAACTCCATTATACCTGCTCCTCAATAAGGTACCATCGACGACTATGCCTTTTCTCAAATGTCAAAAACCTTGAATCCAAGAACCATAGAATAAAAAAAGTACTTGAACCTTCCATTTTCATTAACATGTAATTCTGTCTTACTTTCGGGATTTGTGGACTCAATTATGTAATGGTAGGTATCCAGGACTGCATACCCATACTTGTGTGTCCCCATAACCAAGTTCTTGGCAATCACCATGGCTATATATATCCTCCAATAACTGACCAGGACACCTAATTTCGTAAGGAGTTGATTGGCCATAACCCTTGTAGAAGAGCCTTTTCCATCGGAGAAACTATTCTTGAAATATTCACCAAGGACCCTTGACGTGGCGTGAGGATTTTGTCCCTAGATGTGCTCCGAACCATATGTGTGATATTTTTCATGTTTATGAATGATGAATCTATCAGAACTTATGTATTTCACCGCTCTCAACCACCACTTTAGTTTGGATTAGCACATTTGTAGCAAAAGACATTGCTCAAATTAATCACCTTCTTTATTCTAAAATCTTTTTTCAAGAAATAAATAAACAAGTGGTAGATAGTTCTTTCTTATCCTTGAATGACATTCCAATAAAAAAACCGGTCCTTTCATCTTGAAGATTGTCAGACTGTGTCGATCGAGAAGAACTGCCCACCGTATCGGTCGCATCAATGGGCGTAGGTGTTTGATAATTATCTAAAATATTTATTTCAAGATTATCCAACCTATCATCAAATATGCCTTATTTTTGTTCTTCTTCTATATTCTGGTTCTTATTCCTTCTCATCTTTTCAACCACATACACCCTTAACACCGACCTAGATGAATCACTAAGATAAGCACGCAATTGATCCTGGTCAATTATCTTGAAAGGTAGTACCCTCTAATTTTTAAAGGAGCTGTGCATGTAGCTGAAGATGAGTTCTTCCGATTGAAAATTTAGTCTACAATAGCTGATGATTAAGTTCACAAAAACATCATACAAAATATCATTTAGACTGTCACAGCTATCATCTCTAGCATTCACCCTCCCTCCAATGCCATTCATATCGATTGCTCTTCTCGATCCATTGAACATGATAATCCACCTCTATTGTTATTGATCCCTCCATTAGTGGTACCTAAATAAAGTCATTTGTTAAAAAAAGTTAATATTGATTTTATAGTGCCGTACATGAATCCCAACAGATGTGTAATTTATTGCAACAGGTGAAAAATAAGTTGTAACAGGCAAGTGATCAGTCGCAATATATTAATTACCTATTGGGATTCATGTTATGCTCCTGAATCTGATTTTAACAGATAAGTAATCTGTTATAACAGGTGAATCATATGTTGCAATAGACTATACATCTGTTGCAATAGATGAAGCACCTGTTGGAATATATGTTACAGTACTAAGGTACCTTTGAAGCTGATTCTAACATATGAGTGACATGTTGTAATAGATAATTAACCTGTTACGATAGATGACTTACCTGTTCCAACAGACAAAGTGTCTGTTGGAATCGAGTTCAGGTTCAATTGAAAAAGGTTGCTAATCTTTGGCAACAGATATTTACCCTATTGCCACAGATGACACATATGTTAGAATCGAGTTTAGATTCTGTTGCAACAGGTTACTAATATGTTGTAATAGATATTTATCATGTTGCACCAGATAACTAATCTGTTGCAACAGATGGTCCATATGTAGTAACAGATGACCCATCTGTTCGGTTCATATTACGGCACTATAGAATCATAAATATGAATCCAATATGTGAGTCTTCCATTGTAACAGATGTCTCATCTATCGCAATAGATGATTGATCTGTTTAAACAGATGGCTATTATGTTGCATTCATGTTCATGTGCATAATACCAGTTGTCCAGATGTAAAATTCAACTAAAAATCATAATTTGACTTACCAAAGTCTCCTATGAAGTAATGTCAAAGTAGAAAGTGATGTACAAAATAAAATTTGACCTATGAAATTGGTCAAATAGCAATAGTAGCGGTAACAACAACAACAACAATGATCAACAAGAAGAAGATAAAGATGATAATGAAGCCAAAGATAATGATAATGAAGCAGAAGATGATGAATAAAGTAGCAACAACAATGGACAACAAAATCACTAAGAGAGAGAAAACAATAATAGATGAAAAAGGAGTGAAACGCACCTTTTTTTCCTCTGTTTCCCATTATATTAGGTAAATATTTGGATCAAAGTGTAAATTTAAAAACTTGTGGTCTATTCTCAAACTTACCCAACTTTCATAATCAATAATAAAGTAATTGTCACCTCCACTCAATTATTAAGACTTATGTTACCTACACCTCATTTTCAAACTCTTTTGTCACTTTTAGCTCAAAGCCCCAAGTTATTCTTGCTAAATTTATATCTCTATTATATTAAAAGTGTGAAAACCCTTATAATTGGCGTTTGCCCTTTTTACCCTTCATTAAAAGTCTCTCTTTAAATAAAATCGTCTTATCACCCTTTTTCTTCAATTATTAGTTTATTAAATTAAAGAATCCTAAAATATATGAAAAGAATCTTAATAAATAAAATAAATTAATAAATATGAGGGTTTAAATTTTTTTGATTATTCTCCTTTTGCTAGATTTCTTAAATCTTATTTCTCTTCGTGCCAAAACAATATTTGTCGTAAGAAAAATGACAAAGCCAAAAATAGTTATGATTATAAAAAAAGTTGTTTCGGGAATATAAATATCTGATTCCACCGAATTATTATATTAACACAATTCAATAGGCTTGATATTGTTATGAAAATTATCAATTAGTCTAATTAAAAGGAACCTGGAATGTTATCATCACTATTTATAGCTAATTTTATAGAGAAACTACCTAATCTCTATCTATAATTTATATCTATAATCTATTATCTATATTTATAATTTATAATCTATATCTATATCTATAATATATTAAAAGTGTGAAGACCTTAGAAAGTAATTTGAACTTTTTACCCTTCATTAAAAGTTTTGATAAAATCATCTTTTAACTATTTTTATTTTAATTATATGTATAATATTAACTAAATTCTTAAAATATATAAAAAGAAATATATTTGAATTAAGGACCCCTAAAATATATTGAAAAAAGTTCTTTTACATATATGTTTATTAAAGGTAACTTTTGAAAACTTTCTATGTGTATACCAATGCACCTTTTATTTTCAGTCTAAAAATAATTTTTTTAAATAATATTGTTTTGTAAGATATTGATTTTAAGCAATTCAATTTAAAAGTATTCTATTATAAAAGAAAAAAGAAGTACGAAACAAAAAAGTATATCTATATTTTTAATGGGTACAAATAGTTTGACTTTCTTTTTTATATTATATTAATCAGATTTCTAAAATATATGAGACTCCTAAAATATATGGAAGGAGAATCAATTAATATTTTTCTTTGTAGTGATCAATTAGAAAGATACTCCTAAAAGGGATAGAGAAATACTCTAAAATAGGACTGTATTAAAAAATACTTCTATAAATATTGAGATGTGCATTAAACTACAGAAGAAATCGATTTACTTATTGGAAAAATATGATTGATGCTCATTTAGCTTGATTCAATTGCATGTCTAGATTGGTGGATGCTTAGTAATAGAATTCAACGTGTATCCATATATATCTTTTTTATTTTCATTCAAGTAATTTACAGGTGGTAGATGAATTTCGGTCAGCTTTGAGGAATTTTTTAGGCAAATGTTAGGTTTAATTGTATTGTTTTTATATCTATATTTTGATAATTTTTTTTGTGTAAAAGTTAAGTTTAGTTGTATTCTTTTAGTATCTCTATTATCGTATTATTTTGTTATAATTTACAGATGGTAGACGAGTGTCAGACGGCTTTGAGAAAAATTTTTATGTATAGGTTAGACTTAATTATATTGTTTGATGTCTATGCCATCTATTGTTTTGTTGCAGTTTACAGGTGGTAGATAAATGTCGATCAACTTTGATAATTTTTTTTGGTAAAGTTTAGATTTAATTAAATAAATTCTTCAAAAGATGTTGAATTTAATTATTGTATTCATCTTTATTATTTAAACAAATATCATATTTAGTATAATGTTTGAACTCAATAAAGTGAGGTACATGCGCGAGGCGCGTACGCCTAAACTAGTTATATTAAAAATGTGAAGATCCTTATAAATGTTATTTGAACTTTTTACCCTTTATTAAAAGTAACCATCTTTTTACTACTTTTCTCAAATAATTGTCATTTAGTTATTTTTCTCCTAATATTTAGGACTTTAAAAGTATTTAAATATTTAAAATATTTTAAATTAAGGAGTTTTGAAATATATGATAAGTTTTAAAATCAAGGAATCCTAAATAAATGGTAATAGCAAAATATATGGCAACAATTATTTGAAAAATTAAAAATTAATGGATCCTAAAATATATGGTAAGTGAAGGAGAGAAATATAATTAACTTGAATGACAAAAAATTGAAAAAGAAGAACATGTTAATATCTTTTATGTTAGGACTTGTAGGATATCCTTTTTGTTTGTATTATTCGTAGTTTAGAATTGAAATTGCATTAAGTTAGGAATTTAAAATATAAGGCCGTTTAAAATTAGGACCTCTCTTTTTATTTGTTATTACATTGATTAGCATAAAGTAGAGTTCTAAATAACATCAATTTTTATGATATATGTAAAGATTTAGTTATTAGATTTCTTCACAGATTAGTCTTTGTTTACGTGAAAATAATTTAGATCTTATTCAGTCCTCTCATAGCAAATTTCAAATTTTAACTTTGATGGCTTTGTCTTTTAAATTTTTATGTCAGATTATTTTTTTTGTTAGTGATTGAATTGGTGGTGTCCCTTTGGACATATCCGACATAATTTGGATACATTGTTAACTTTCTTTTCCTTGTAGTAATATTGTGCATATCAAGTAGATGAAATCTCATTCATGTGTAATGCTAAATAGGATATAATATGTGGTTTAGTTACGTTTTTGAGTTTGATTTCAGGAGAAAAGGTTATCAAAGTCTTGTGTCAACAAATTCTTTTTGGCCAGTAAATTTTTTGGTTTACTAAGTTTTTAAGGTGTCTTTTATTCAAATTCTTTATCTTTGCTTTTAGTTTTAGTTGCTGCCAAATCACAGCTTAGTGGAGGCTCAATTTTAGAATTTTCTCTATCTAACACTTATTTTTGTAAGTTATCAAAAATTGATGTACCATGTATGTTTAATTTATCCTTAAATTTTTTTTATATATATATATATCACTATATTAACATCAAGTTTACAAGAATATATAACTTAGAGTTTTTTTTTTTTTTTGTATTGTTTTGATTTTTATTTGTAAGAATAATGTACCATTATTAAAATGTATCATCAGCAATTCAAGTTTTATATTAAATAACTTGGGATAAATGTTCATGGCACGTTCCCGGAGATTAATAGTATATTAAAAGTGTGAAGATCCTTAGAAAAATGATTTGAACTTTTTACATTAATGGCCTTATTTTCTATGTTTTGATTTAATGAACAAGGAGGGTCGAGGCATTCTCCCACTTTGATTTGATAAATTAAAGGAGGTCGATACATTCCTTCAACTTGATTTAATGAACAAAGAGGGACCCCAAGCTAATGAAATTGTAATGGCATAGTTATAAGCTTATAAGCATATGGTATGATGATATCTGTGGTGTGCCCTAATGTATAGTTTTGTGGTTAATGAATGGATTATGTGAAACTTGTTATAATTGGGTTTAATAACGGTTATGTAGCTAAGTCGTGAAGGTGTGGGTCTTGAATAATTTGTACTGAAAATTTATGTTTGCCGACGTAAGGATAGATGTTGATAACCTGTGCGTAGTTCACATTATATATATATATATATATATATATATATATATATATATATTTATATATATATATTGGATTGACGTGGAGTTGGGGCATTTCCCGGTCTTTCTTAATACCTCCGATTTATTTGATAACACGCACTGGGACCTTTCAGGAGGAGGAGCTGAACCCATATAGCTCGTGGATGCCTATTTATGACGGTTAGGCGACATAGTATAGGATGTAGCTTTACTTCATGCTAAGCTTTGTTACCTATCTCGGCATGATATATATACATATATATGATTATGTGTATTGGTTTTCAATTAATTTTGAAATATGGATCATGGCATTTCTACTCTTCCTACGCCATGATAGTCGATTCCAGAGTCGATCGTTTCCAGAAGACTTGATATTCATTGGTTTTCCTTTCATAAATTAGAATTGAAGACTTCACACCTACATTTTCATTATCAGGGTCAGAGACATGTCTCGATATAGATTTTTTTAGATTAGTAGAAGCTTTGTAGATATTACTGTGGATTGGGTATTGATGTTGACACTCTTAGATGCCTTTGAGCTTAGAGGTGGCATCATGAGATGAGTTTTCTGGTGCCTTCCTGGATCGTTCTTTCCTCAGGAGTTGATGAAGGCTAAAGTTGAGAAGTTCGTGAATCTAAAATAAGGTAGGATGATCGGGAAAGAGTATGGTTTGAAATTTTATCAGTTGTCCCTCTATGCTCTTGAGCTAGTGTCTAGCATAAGTGCTAATAAGAGAAAGTTTGCTTTGGTCTTTTCTCGAGACTTAGTGTGGAAGGGCAAGGCCATTTTGCTAAATAAATGACATGGATATTTCTAAGCTTGTGGTATATATGCAGCAGGTTGAAGATAATAAAAAGAAACAAGATGAAATAGGGGAGCAGCAAAGTAAGAGATCCAAGTATTCTGAGTAGGGTGGAGGCCAACAAAATAGTAGTTGAGATGGTAGACAGTGGTCTAATAAGAAGTAGGAAAATTCTAGTTCTTATTCTATGGCTAGCGCTCTATATCCTAAGTCGTTAGTCGATCGCCACTCTCAGAGAAATAGTGGGTTTAAGGCATAAGGTTGCTAATATCAAGCCAGTAAGGCTCAGTCAGCTTTAACATATCTTCTTTATAGATTTTGTAGATAGATGCACCATGGTTTTTGTGATGTGGAAGGAATAAGTATTTAACATGTGTCTAGCCTATCCATATTCAGAGGGACTGTCCTTCAGGCTAAATTGCTACTAGGGATAATAAGGTCTCTATTGCTACTTCTTTAACTTTTGCACTAAAGGGTGCTACTTTTGGCTCTATCATAAGTCGGAATTATTTGTATGTGCTTGTCACTCATCAGGATTCTGAGGCATCTCTTAATGCCATTATAGATATGCTAAAACTTTTTTGCCATGATGTATATTATCTTCTTGATCCAGGGCATAGTCTTTCTTAAGTGACACCTTGTGTGGTTATTCATTTTGATTTTAGTCATGAGTGTATTTTTGATCCCTTTTTTGTGTCTCCTCTGGTAGGTGACTCTATTTTGGATAAAAGAGTCTATAAGGGTTGTGTGGTATCTGTCTGTGGTTGGGAAATGTTAGTGGATTTGATAGATTTGGACATGTTAGATTTTGATGTGATCTTAGAAATGGATTGGCTCCATTTGTGTTATACATCTCTTGATTGTAAGACCCGGAAGGTCAGCTTCCAATTCCTGAGTGAACAAGTGATTGAGTGGGAAGGGATTTCCTTAGTTCCTTTGGGAAGGTTCATTTCTTATCTTAGATCTTGGAAGTTGATTTCCAAGGGGTTTCTTTATCACTTGGTTCAAGTTAAAGATGCTACCTCGGAGGGTCCTTTACAATCTATCCCTGTAGTTTGTGAGTTTCCCAAAGTGTTCCCTGATGATCTTCCTAGTGTTTCTCCCAATAGGAAACTAGATTTTGGGATTGATCTTCTAATGGATATCCGTCCTATCACTATTCCTCAATATAAAATGGCTCCAATTGAGTTGAAGGAACTCAAGGAGTAGTTGAAAGATCTTCTTGATAAGGTTTTTATCTGCCCTAGTATTTCATCGTGGGGTGCTCCGATACTCTTCATATGTAAGAAGGATAGGTCGCTTCGAATGTCTATTGATTACCTCTAGTTGAATAAGGTGACTGCAAAAAATAAGTACCCTTTTTTAAGGATTGATAAACTATTTGACCAGCTTCAGAGTGCTAAGTACTTTTCTAAGATTAATCTTTGGTCGTGTTATTATCAGTTGAAGATTAGGGAGGTGGATATCCCTAAGACTATTTTTCGTACCCAATATGGCCATTATGAGTTCTTGGTCATGTCTTTTTGATTGACTAACGCCCCAATGGCATTTATGGATCTTATGAACTGGGTCTTCAGTCAGTTTTTGGACTTATTTGTCATTGTGTTTATTGATGATAGCTTGGTGTATTCTAAGAGTAGGAAAGATCATATCGATCACCTTTGTATAGTGTTGCAGACTCTTAAGGATCAATAATTGTATGCTAAATTTCCTAAGTGTGAGTTCTGGTTGTATGCTGTGATATTTCTGGGTCATGTTATTTCAAGTGAGGGGATCATGGTGGATCCACAGAAGGTTGAGGTAGTTAAGAAGTGTCCTAGACCCCAGACTCCAACTAATATTTGATGTTTTTTAGGTTTAGTCAGGTGTTATAGGAGATTTGTGGATATCTTCTCATCTATTGTTGTTCCATTGACTAGATTGACTCAGAAGATGGTAAAGTTTCTATGGTCCGGTGCTTGTGAGGATATCTTTGAGAAGTTGAAGGATAAGTTGACTTTAACTCTGGTTTTGACCCTGCTCGAGGGTACTGATGGATTTGTCGTTTATTGTAATGTGTCCCGTGTAGGACTGGGTTGTGTGTTGATACAGTATGGCAAGGTGGTTGCGTATTCTTCTAGGCCATTGAAAGTGCATAAGAAGAATTATCTGACTCATAATTTAGAGTTTCTAGTTGTGGTTTTCTCTCTAAAGATCTAGCGTCATTTTTTGTATGGGGTTCATATTGACATCTTCTAAGACCATATGAGTTTGCAATATGTGTTCACCCAGAATGAGTTGAATCTCAGCAAAGAAGATGACTTGAATTACTAAAGGACTACGATATAAGTCTCCATTACCACCTAAGTAAAGCTGATGTGGTTGTTGATGCTCTTAGCAAGTCATCTATGTAGATCTTGTCTTATGTTAATCAAGAAAAGTGAGGATTGGTGAAAGAAATTCACCATTTGGCTAATCTTTGAATTCGTCTCTTGGATTCTGAGGATGGTGGCGTGATTGTGCCAGAGGTGGTGAAGTCATCTTTTAGAGCTGAGGTGAAGGAGAAGTATATTATGGATCCTATTTTGATATAAATTAAGGATAATGTAGGTCAACAGAAAGTCATAGCTTTTGAGATTGGTGGCGATGGTATCTTGAGGTACCAAGGTAGATTGTGTGTTCCCAAATTTGACGGGCTACGGCAAAGAATCTTGGCTGAGGCTCATGAGTCAAGGTATACTATTCATCATAGTTCAACAAAAATTCATAATGACTTTAAGGAGATTTATTGGTGGAATAATGTGGCAAATTTTGTGGCTAAGTGCATGGTTTGTCAACAAGTGAAAGTGGAGCACTTACAGCCTGGTGGTTTATCTTAATAGATTGAGTTTCCCGTGTGTAAGTGGGAAGTTATTAATATGGACTTTTTTACTAGTCTTCTGTGGTCTCGCCATCATATCAATTCAATTTGGGTCATCGTGGATAGGATGACTAAGTCTGCCCACTTCTTACCAGTGAAGACTAATTATTCGGTACAGGATTATGTTAATCTCTTCATTTAGGAGATTGTGATATGTCATGCTACTCTAGTTTTCATCATATCTGATTGAGGTACTGAGTTCTCATCTCATTTTTGGCGATTATTTCTGAAAAGTTTAGAAACTAAGGTGAACCTTAGCACCGCTTTCCACCCTTAGCTGAATGGACAAGTAGAGGATATGCTAAGGTCTTGTGTTCTTGATATTGGTTGTAGCTAGGTTGATCATTTGCCACACATTGAGTTCACTTATAATAATAATTATCACTCGAGTGTCTTGATGGCTTCGTTTGAGGCTTTGTATGGTAGGAGGTGCCACTCTCCTATTAGGTGGTATAAGGTTGGTGAGAATAGGTTGTATGGTCCCAACTTGGTTCACCAATTTATGAAGAAGGTGAAGGTGATTTGGGATAGGCTTAAGACCGCCCAAAGTCTCCAAAAGTCCTATACGGATGTAAGGCGAATGGACTTAGATTTTGATATGAATAATTTGGTGTTCTTGGAAGTGTCTCCAATGAAGGGAGTGATGCAGTTTGGAGGGAAGGGAAGCTCAATCCCCGTTATGTTGGTCCTTATCATATTTTGAGGTGAGTAGGTAATGTGTTTTATGGGGTAGAATTGCCTTTAATTTTGGGTTCCATTCATCCGATCTTTCATGTTTCGATATTGAGAAAGTGTGTGAGTGATCCTTCCTTGATTGTTTTCTTAGAGAGTGTGGGTGTCTCGAATTATTTATCTTATGAGAAGGTTCCGATTGTGATCTTGAATCAGCAAGTCCATAGATTATGGACTAAAGACGTGTCTTCGGTAAAGGTTCTATGGAGGAACCAAAAGGTTGAGAAATCTACTTGGGAAGCCGAAGCTCCCATGAAGTTCAAATACCTATTCTTATTCCTAATTTTGGATAATCATGCTTAAGATATGTGTTTTCATTAACATCTTTGTTTTCTCATTTTGTTAAAGAAAATTGTGGTTCCTTGATATCTTTGTTTTATGTCTTTATTAAATGTAAGTGTGGTTGTGCTCTATGTTAAATCGTGCTAATAAGTGTCTTGTCTCATCATTCAGGGATGAATGATCCTAAGGGGGGAGAATATAACACCTCAAATTTTGGTCCTTGAAAATTTCTGGGTTTTTAAACTCACTCCCCTGACTATGACTCTCCCTATGAGTCGTAGGGTGTCATTACGAGTACTAAGGATCCAATTGTAGCTAGACCATTGTGCTAGACTTATGTTTTTGTTATGACTACGACTAAGGGTTATGAGTCGTAAAGACTCTATACAAGTCATATAGTCCCAACCTAATCTAACCAGTAAAGTTTGCCTAAGTTGATTCCTTGATAAAGACTAGACTAAACGAGTAGTAATGAATCTATAAAATATGTAAGGTATCAGTGGTAGAGTGACCAGTGTGTGCCCAAAAATGTTTGTCTTGATTACGACTCAGACCCTACGAGTCATAGTGAGTCCGTACGAGTCATATAGTGACCCGTAGTCACCAGCGATAATTTTCAGCTTTTAATTAAGGGCACTTTGGACATTTTCCTTCTTCCCCAATCGTGACCCACGATTTAAGGTCAAGAACACTTAGGGATTATAAGAAGTTGGTAAATTAGGGCTTTCAAGGGTGATTTCTCTCCATAGTTGTGATACTTTCAGGCATGTTACTCTTCCCCAAATCTTATTTTATGAAAAAGATGTGGTTTAAATGGTTTCATTGTATGGATTTTGAATATGGGCATTGATATAGTTGAGAGTTTTAGAATGGTTGATCCTTGAATTATTTTTTCGTGGTTTTTTTGAGTTGTTTATGCTTTGGTTGCATATTTTGAACTAATGGGTTGCATGGGTGTGAGAATTGGAATGGGGTCTTGGTATTCTTCTAAATTGATGTTTCTAGACATGAAATTGGTCTTGGATAATTGTGTTCCCTCAATCCACTTGTGAAATTTATTTTGAACTATGATTTTTTACTTGGTTTGACGTACTCACCTATACTATTGTATTACGTAAGTGATTAAACAATGAACATAGATTTTAAAGGCCTTGTTCGCTATGTTTTGATTTAATGAACAAAGGGGGTCGAGGTATTCCCCCAATTTAATTTGATAAACTAAAGGGGGTCGAGGCATTCCGTCAATTTTAATTTGATAAACTAAAGGAGGTCGAGGTATTTCTCCAACTTGATTTAATGAGCAAAGGGGATCGAGGCATTCCCCCAAGTTAATAGAATTATAATGGTATAATTATAAGCTTACAAACGAATGGTGTGGTGATACCTGTGGTGTTCCTTAATGTATAGTTCTGTGGTTAATGAATGGGTTGTGTGAAATTTGTTTTAATTGGACTTAATGGGGGTTATGTAGCTAAGTCATGAAGGTGTGGGCCTTGAAATACTTGTACTGAAAACTCATGTTTGTCGACGTGAGGGTTGGTCTTGATAACCATGTTCATAGTTCACACTATTTATATAAACTAGTTTAGGTGTATGCGCTTCGCGTGTATACCTCAGTTTATTGAATTCAAATGTTACACTATAGGATATTTTTTTTAAATAATAAATATGAATAGAATAATTAAATTCAACATCTTTTGGATAATTTATTCAATTAAACCCAATCTTTAGCAAAAAAAAAATTCTCAAAGTCGATCGACATTCATTTACCACCTGTAAACTGCAACAAAATAATACAATGATAGAAACATCAAAATAATATAATTAAATCTAACGTTTACAAAAAAAATTTCTCAAAATCATTTGATTCTCGTCTACCACCTATGAAATATAACAAAATAATATGACAATAGAGATATCAAAATAATACAACTAAACTCTACCTTTACACAAAAAGAATTCTCAAAATAGAGATGTAAAAACAATACAATTAAACCTAACCTTTACCTAAAAAATTCTTCAAATCCGACCGACATTCATCTACCACCTATATATTCATCTAAGATCTGTAAACTACAACATAATAATACAATAGTGATCACAAAGCTTCTATTTTGATGAAATAATCCATGTCCGAGTGAAAATTTTGACACTAAAGAATGAATTGAATGAAAACAAAGAAGATATATATATATATATATACACACACACACACACACACGTTGAATTGTATTATGTTGATAAAAATAGTGAAGAAGTTGAGGGTTAGAAATTTAAGCATCCATCAATCTAGACATGCAACCGAATCAAGTTAGATGAGAATCAATCATATTTTCATAATAAGTAAACCAGTTTCTTCTCTAGTTTAACATGCATCTCAATATTTATAGAAGTATTTTCTTAATCGAGTCCTATTTTATGAGTATTTTCTATCCTACTTAAGGAGTATTTCTCTAATAGATTAGTAGATAGAAAAATATTAATTGATTCTCTTTCATATATTTTAAGAGTCTCATATATTTTAGGGGTGGGGTCTAGTTAATATAACAAAATAATTAAATAATAAATTAAAGAAAATAGTGAAAAGATAGTTTTACCTAAATGAGAGTCCTTTAGTGAAGGACAAAAATTTCAAATTATTTTTCTAAGGGTCTTCACACTTTTAATATATTATAGATATATTTGTATCTTGGATTCACGTGGGGTCAGGGCATTTCCTAGTCTTCCTTGATATCTCTCGCTCGTCCAGCTAACACGCAGTGAGACCCTTTCAGCAAGGGAATCGGAACCCATATAGTCCGTGGCTGCCTGTTTATGATGGTTGAGCTACATAGTCCAAGATAAAGATTTATTTCATGCTAAGCCTTGTTCCCTATCCCATCATGATATGTATACATATATATGATTATGTGCATTGGATTTGAATGATTTTTGAAATATAGATCATGTCATTATTTTATCCCTTCCCTGAGTTACATACTAGGACTCACCCCACTAACCATTTCTGGATATTGTATCCCCGTACGATGTAGGGTCCGCATGCACTTCTACTCTTCCTGCACAGGGATAGGCGATTCAGTGTTGTTCGTGTTTTAACTTGAAGTGGTGAGCCTCCTTCTTTCGAAAGCCTAGTTACTTCTTGGTTTAGTATGTCATAGACTATTTCCTTTTTGAATTTATTTTGGCTATCGTCGAGGGCATGTCTTGACTAAGATTGGTTTTGATCTGTTTAGAGGCTTTGTTGATTATTGTGGTTGGGTTTGGTTGATGATATTCTAAGATTCTTTGAGCTTATACTTTTCTATCTTGTTATATGTTCTAAATTCATCCGCTGCTAAGTGTTTTGTGTTCTGTTTGACTAGGCAATGGGGGTGGTCTCTGGTCCTCAGTGGACTTGAGATACCCGTCACGACCAGGCCCTGATTTGGATTGTGACAATACAACTAGAACAAGTGTGTGAATTATGATCTTTAATTTAAGGGTAACTTTTTTCTCTCACTCTAGATACATGACTTAGTTCTTTGTTTTCTCTACATCCTTTAATTTGTTGATATATATACGAGATGCCACAATTAATAATTTGATATATTGTGGTTGTGAAAAGAAGAATAAAAGTAAGATCTTTATATTAGTGGTAATTTTCACTTAATGGTGACTAGACCCCACAAAAAAATTGGATTTAGTAGTTTAAATTACTAACAATTTTTCTCTTCACCATTTGGGATTTCTACTATATATGTTGAAAAAAAACATACATATGCTTCTTCTATTTGTATGTTTTCTTCTTATTTTGAATTTGATTCAACCTGTCTGTTTGCATTCTTTTTCATCATTTTCATTTTAAAGATTATACATGAATTTACATAATCAACAATTGACAATGAATTTCTCTATTTTGATAATTTTTTATATTTTTCTTTCAGTTGAAAATTTACAATCAATTATTGAACGAAACAATCATTTTGCCGTCGAATGAAATAATAAAAAAAGTCAACGGTTTTTTGTTATTATTATTTAAAAAATGAAGACAAAATAAGTAAAGTTAATATTTTAGTTTTTTCCAGCCCTAATGCCTCTCTCAACTCTTGATCGTCTAGGTCAATAACCTTAATCAATATGCTATTATCATTGATTGTTTAGATTATGCATCTATATCAGTTGAATATACATTCACATAATATACACTTTTCTAGTAGGTGATACAGGCATTAAATTGTATATTATTTTTTCCTCCAATAATTCTAATGCTTTACTCTTAATCATCTATATTTATATTTTTTAAAGTTAATTTCTATTGTTCAATTATTTATTCTTTCATTTATTTATTTTTAGTAACTAAACTTTGAGAACGTGTGTTGCACGTTTGTTCCCTTACTATTGTATAGCATGTAATTGTGAAAAATAAAATTTTTATATCAAACAAATATTAAATCTAATTTTCCATGAAAAGTCTTTTGCTATATTTATTTTTCACCAAAAGAGCACGTATCTTTTTGCTAAAAGAAAATTTATGTCATCTCAATATACGAAAGTACAACAACAGATAGACAATAATACATATATTTTTATCAACAAAAAGTACACATTTTTAGAACTATACAAAAATACAACAAAGGATAACATGTAATGCCTACCTATTTAAGTTGGTGAATGCACTATTTTATCGATAGATTGTTTTTGTTAGATCCTCGACACAAGAACTACTACTACTACTACTACTATTACTACTACTACTACTACTACTACTACTACTACTACTACTACTACTAATAATAATAATAATAATAATAATAATAATAATAATAATAATAATAATAAGAAGAAGAAGAAGAAGAAGAAGAAGAAATTAACAAACTTACCATAAAACATATTTGTTTGAGATGGCCAAATGCTTAAAAAATAAAACAAAATAAATCAATTTAACCGGCATAATATGTAGAGCTAGGAGTGATATTTGCATACACTACTTTTTTAGACTCATGAAATATATTAATATACTATTATTGTTAATATATTTTTCTATGAATAAAAGAATTTTTAAATACACCAACAAAAGAATTTCATGTACACAGAGAATTGAAAGTGGAAAAATTTGAGAGCAAGAAAATACGATAACAAACAAACAAATTTATGAGGGGGAAAATGAAGGAAGGGTCCTACAACTAAAAGTCAATGACATGTTCAAAGTTTATTAGGAAAAGAAGACTCCTTTAATTAGCTGCCCAATAAATTCACAAAATAATATAATTTTCTTGTGTTATTTTATTTAATAAATATATTATATTACATAGTTTAAATAACTAGAACTTGTCTTTACTTTTTTTGGGCTATAGCTATTATTATTTTAAAAAAGTTGTAATTATACAAAAGAAAAATAAGTTGGGGAAAAAATTATAATAATTTTTTTTATTATAACAATGTTTTGGGAAATAAAACTCCATAACCATAGGATTCAATACTTGGTTATAACATAGGAGTTCTAATATAAGTCATACTTTGAATTCAATTAAATATTGGCCTCTAAGAATTTTTCATACAATATATTTTAGGAGTTATTTAATTTTTCACAATTTGGGAGACAGTATTATAAACATAACTAATTAATAATTGAAGAAAATAAGTGAAAAAAAATAATTTTGTATAATGTAAAGTCTTTTAATGAAGGATAAAAAGTTTAAACAACATTTTTAAGGTCCTTCACACTTTTAATATAGTATAGATATAGATATAGATATAGATTAGCGGTTTAACATGATACATACGTGCAATGCACGTAAACTAAACTAGTTTATTTAATGAGATCAACACTAAAGTAGTGGTATGAAATATTAGGGGTGTAAATGACCGGGTTGGTCCGGATTTTTAAATACCAAATTAAATCATTCGCATCGGGTTTTTAAATCGATAAACTAAATCAAACCAATAAAATTGGGTTTTTCAACTTCAATTTTTTTTTTTGGATTTTTCAATTTTTTATGGTTTTCTGGTTTTTCAATTTTTTTTGATAAAATCTTCATACGAACATATAATTAACTTGTGCTTCAAATATTTCTTTAATCCTAGTAAGGTGCAATAATTATCTTAGACATTCCTTAAAAAATAACACTAAATATTAAATAAATAATAAATTTAGGTGATGTATTTATACAAAACTAAGGAACTGATATCCAACATTGTTATCATTAGGGATAGGCATGGCATAGTATGATACGGTATTTAAAATTTTTATACAGTAATTTTGATATTTAGTTTTTAAAAGCATTATATCATTATCACACCATATTAATTTTGTATGGTTTGGAATTTTGATGTTCGATTTCGGTATTTTGTTGTATGATAATCGGTAACCATAGTTTGTTCAACTTTGATAATATATACTCATAGCTAAAATATTATTACTTCAACTTTTCAAAAGCACATCTCAGTTGTATCGTAAATACACATTACACATGTAGAAATATTTAAAAATAAGTACAAACAACTCCTTTTATTAGTCAATTACACGAAAAAAATATTATGATCAAGATAGAGCAGCGAAAATTTTAATGTCTAAACATTTTTATACCAATACTAAGTAGTATATTTGTTAATATATGTATGTATATATATATATATATATATATATATATATATATATTTATATTTAAGTTATTTATGTAACTATATACTTCGATACGGTATTTGGTATTTCGGTATGTCATTTATAAATACCCAATACCATACCATATACCAAAAAAATTTAAAATATATACAATACCAAATATCATACTACCAAAATTATGGTATCAAAAATTTCGGTTCGGCATGGTAATTCGGTATATACCATACCATGTCCACCCGTAATTGTCATTTCTAGTGTTTAATTAAATATTTTTGTTAGCATTAATATTGATTTAGGCTTTATTTGAGTTATTAATATTTGTGGGCTATAAATTTATTTGATCGTTCAAATTTTAAATTTAAACTTGAAGTAATAGACTAAAAGATAAAAACCTATGAAAAAGTTTAAGAAATATTTTATAAATTACATAATAGTAATTCTTTTAAACTTGTACAAATGTAATATTGGGTTGGTTCATTCCAATTTGACCTCCTTTAGTTAAAACTAAACCAAATCAATTATAGTTGAATTATTTTTCAACACTAAATCAAGTTAAACTAAATCATTAGTTAAATTTTTTTCTCAATTTGACTTAATTTGCGGTTTGATGTGATTTGCGGTTTGATTTTATTCAGCCTATCTACTGTGAATGTCCTAGTAGTGCCAATCACCCTCTTTCATAACTCCTGAAAATTTGAAAAAATTGACACGGTGTACTAGCTAACATATATAATTGGTATAGAGTAATCACATCTTAAAAAGTTGACATAAAATAATTATTTCACATATTTTCGATCAAAATATTAGCACTATGCAGACTTATAGTCATCTTTCATAAGAATAGCAAAAAGTATATAATAAATTCTCTATCTTTTAACTTTCAATCACTATTTCTTCTTACAAATTAGCAAAACGAAAAAATTAAAATCATCGCTTTCTGAATTAGCAAAAGATATTCAACTATGATTATTTTCTTTTGAGAGGGTATTCCTCGAAACTCACCACCCACAAATGCTTTTACCAAAGTATTTGCTAGGAGATATGGACAATAACTCAATTCGTATTCACTCAATAAATTTGTATACATTTGTTTTTATTGGTATTTGTTGGTCCATATTGATGAGTTGATTCAGGATGTGCTTGTTGAAGCTCATGGTTCATAATATTCTATTTATCTAGGTGAAACCAAAATGTATCGTGACTTGAGGAAACTTTATTGATGGCCTGAGATGAAGAATGACATAGTAGAGTATGCATCCAAATGCCACAACTATTTGCAAATAAAACATGAGCATCAAAGGCTTCTGGGCTTACTCCAAAGGATAATGAATTTTGTGGTAGGTCTTCCTAGGACCTTGGGAATGCATGACTCAATTTAGGCCATAGTGGATAGGCTGGCTAAGTTAGCCTATTTTATTCAGGTTAGAGTGGTCTACAACTCTAAGCAGTTGGCCAAGATCAACATCAAGGAGATAATACGGCTATAGAGTGCCATTTTCCATTATTTTAGATAGAGGTATGGAATTCACTTTTAAATTATAGGACAGGTTGCATGAAGAGTTAGGTACCAGACTAACTTTTAGTATAACTTTAATTTTCATCCTCAGACTGATGGACAGTTGGAGGGGATGATTCAGGTGCTTGAAATATGTTATGGGCATGTGTGATGGACTTCGGTGTCTATTGGGTCAATTTATTATTATTATGTGAGTTTTCAAACAACAAAAACTATCACTCTAGTATTAAGATGACTCTATTCGAGCCAGTCTATCGGAGGTGGTGTAGATCATCCATAGAATGGTTTGAGCTGGTGATGTAAAGCCTTTAGGTATGGATATGTTAAATAAAGCTTAGGAAATAGTGAGATTTATCCAAACCAAGTTGTTGGCAGCCAGAGTGAAACACCCAGGGTGTTGGACTCTGAGAAATCCCTGAGCTTTGAGCCCATTGCCCACCTTACAACTCTCCTTATGAGTCATAAAGCCCTTATATAAGTCGTATAGACCCAAATCATAGGCCAAACAGTGTATGGATTAAACTCTCTTTCTTGATCACTAAAAGGCTCAATGAGTCAAAGTAACTCTATACGAGTCGTCAGGTGCTAACCGTAGGGTGACGATTGAGTTACCCATATGGTTTTGTCTTGGGTATGACTTAGATCCTACAAGTCGTAGGGTCACCTGACAAGTCATATGGAGTGAGTTATGGGGCCAGCAGTGTGTGTACCCTAAGACACTTTCTTGACTATGACTCATGATGACAAGTCGTAATGTGTCCTTACGAGTTGCAGAGTGACTCGTACCCACATGATATAAATTTTTTGATTTTAATTAAGGAAACTTTGGATATTTCCCCTTTCTCTAATTTTGATCCATGACCTAAAACTCTATTGAAGATCCTATTAGCATCCATAACAAAATCAAACCACTCTCTCGTTTCTCTTAAATTCTCTCAAGCAATAACATTAGGGTTTTCTCAAGGTTGATTGCTAAGGACTCCAAGGGAAAATAACCTTCATAATTGTGATCCTTCCAGGAATGTATCTATTTCTCAAAAACATATTTTGTTAAAAGCATGTGATTTAATTGTTACCCATGAGGTTTAATTATTGGTTTTTGGATATGGGTTGAGATTTTTTAAGTAATTGACTGAGAGGTTTGACTCTCCCATGCCTTAATGAATGGCTCTCTATTTGAAGATTGTGGGTGCCTTATTATGATGGTTATATTCCACAGTCCAAGGTAGTGGTTTTAAAGTGCATACTAAGCCTTGTTCCTTATCCCAACATGATTTTTATATGTATATATGATGACATGTGCATGCTTTTGAGTTGGAGTTGACTTGGCATTATTTTATTCCCTTATCCTTGAGTTACATTCTAGGGATCAACCCACTAACCATCTTTAGATATTGTATCCCCACGCGATGCAGGGTCCGAAGACAAGTCTAATTTTTCTATGCAATATTAGGTGGATCGGCTCGGTTCGTCTATCATTTGTAGTGAAGTGGTGAGCTTTCATTCTCCAGAATACTTGACCATTCCACCATTTTATTTCCCTTAAGTAGAATTAAGGACTTTTCATTATTATTAACATTATCATTGTCATTGTTAAAGTCGGGGGCATGTCCCAACTTAGATTATTTTTATTTTTTTTAGAGGCTTTGTGGATATTATGGTGGTTGGGTATTATTGGGTAACATTTCATAGAATTTGAGTTTTGATTTACTCTATCTTGTTATATGGTTGGAATTTCATTGTTAGATGTGTTATGTTCTGTTTGGCTAGGCAAGAAGGGGGTGGTCTCTGGTCCTCAGTGGACTTGGGATACTCGTCAGGGCCAGGCCCTAGTTTGGGTAAGATTGTATCAGATCCTAGGTTTGGTGTCATTGGGTGTCGACAATGCCATGTCAAGTAGAGTTTCTTTTATAGGTGTGTAGCGCACCACACTTATCAGTGAGAGACCTTTCTTGTGATCTACTTTTGGACTTTAGAGTTTGAGGCCTTGAATATCCGCTAATACTTGTTTGTTCATATTTTAGATCATGCCCCCTTGAAGCTCTAATGCTCATGGAAACTGCTCTATCCCACTTGAGGATAATGTCAATGGAACCCATCTTAATTATAGGGTTCACACCCTTTCTAGGGCCCCTGCTCCTGATGGCTCTTATGCGGTTCCCTCGAATTCTAATAGTCCTCCTCAGTTTTCTTAGGGTGATGTGACTAATGTTGAGTTCTGCCAGTTGATTCATTTACTAACTCAGTTAGCGGCCTCTCAGTCTCGCTAGTTAAAGTGTGAGGATATTGTTGCTCCTTCTTTTGAGGTCACTAGAGTTAGATAGTTTCTGAGGTTTAAACCTTTGGTTTTCACTAGCTCTAAAGTTGAGGAAGATCCTCAAGGGTTCATTGATGATATAGAAAGGATATTCAGGGTGATGTATGGTTCTAACTCTGAAGGTGTAGAGTTTGCTGCATATCAGTTAAAATATGTAGTATATTAGTGGTATGAGGAGTGGGATAAGTTTAGAAGTGATGATGATGAGGTAGCCTTATGGGATGACTTTTTGAGTGCCTCTCTTGACCATTTCTTTCCTCAAGAGTTGAGGAAGCGAAGGCCGAGGAGTTTGTGAATTTGATACAAGGTAGGATAACTGTGAAGAAATATGCCTTGAAGTTTTACCAGTTGTCTCGTTATGCTTCAAAGTTGGTGTTGTCCATGAGAGCTCATATAAGAAAGTTTTCTTCTGGGTTATCCCATGACATAGTATTAGAATACAAGGCTGCCTTATTGAACAAGTACATGGATATTTCTAGATTAGTGGTGTACATGCAATAAGTGGAAAATAAGAACAAAAAGATGGCTAAAGTGAGAGAAAGAAAGAGTAAGATATTTCAATCTTCATAATAAAGTGGAGTTCAAAAAAATAATGGTGGTGATGGAGGGCAGTGGCCTAAGAAGAAGTGGGGAAATTTGGGTTCTTATTCTACATCTAGTGCTCCACATACTATGCCATCTGGTGATCATCGATTTCATACTAATAGCGGTTATAGGGCACAAGGTGCCCAATCTCAGGCTAGTGGAGTTTATTCAGCCCCATCTTATCCCCCTTATCATTTCTGTGGGTAGGTATATCATGGACTTTGTGAGGAATGAAGGAATAAGTACTTTAAGTATGGTCAGCTTGATCATATTTAGCGGTATTATCCTTCAACTAAGGTTGCCACGGGAGCTAATAAGGTTCCTATTGCTACTTCATTATCCCTCTGCTACTGGTTTTGGAAGTAGTTGGAATAGTCTTTATGCTTTTGCCACCCGATAGGAATTTGAGGTGTCTCCTGATATTGTGATCGATATGTTGAAACTCCTCTCACTTGATGTGTATTGTCTTCTTTATTCTGGGTCTACCCTTTCTTATGTGACCCCATATGTGGCTTTTTATTTTGGTCTTGGTCCTGGTTGTATTACTTATCCTTTCTCTGTATCTACCCTGGTAGGGGACTGTGTAGTATCTAAAAGGGTTTATAGGGGTTGTTTGTATCTATTTATGGAAGGGAGGCTTTGGTGGATTTGATAGAATGATATGTTAAACTTTGATGTTATCTTAGGGATGGATTGGTAGTATCGTGCTATACCTCTTTTGATTTTCGAACCCGTAAGGTTATTTTTAAATTCCCAAATGAGTCGGTCATAGAATGGGAAAGGAGTTCCCTAGTGCCTAAGGTAAGGTTTATATCTTATCTTAGAGCCCATAAATTTATATCCAAGAGGTGTCTATACCATTTAGTATATGTTAAAGATTCTAGATCCGAGGGTCCTTCATTGCAATCTATTCTCGTGATTTATGTATTTCCTGAAGTGTTTTCTGTTGATACTCCTAGTGTACCTCCCAATAGGGCAATAGATTTTGGGATTGATCTTCTCTCGGATACTCATCCTATCTCTATCCCTCCTTATTAAATGGCTCCGGTTGAGTTGAAGGAACTTAAGGTGCAATTGAAAGATCTTCTTGATATGGGTTTTATCCATCCTAGTGTGTCTCTGTGGGGTGCTTCTGTGTTGTTCATACGTAATAAGAATGGGTCTCTTTAAATGTGCATAGATTATCGATAGCTGAATAAGGCGACAGTGAATAATAAGTGCCTTCTTTCGAGGATTGATGACCTCTTTAACCAGCTTCAGGGAGCTAAGTACTTTTCTAAGATTGATCTTTGGCCGGGTTATCATCAGTTGAAGATTAGGACGGTGGATATCCCTAAGACTACTTTTCATACCCGGTATGGACATTTTGAGTTTTTGGTGATGTCGTTTGGTTTGACTAATGCCCCCATGACATTTATGGATCTTATGAACCGGGTATTCCGTCAATTCTTAGATTTGTTTGTGATTGTGTTTATTAATGATATTTTGGTGTATTCCAAAAGGGAGGAGGATCATGCAAACCATATTCGTATAGTGCGGAAGACTCTTAAGAATCAACGGTTGTATGCTAAATTCTCTAAGTGTGAGTTTTGGTTAAATGCAGTGACTTATTTGGGTCATGTTTTTTCTAGTGGGGAGATTATGGTGGATCTATAAAAAGTTGAGGAGGTTAAAAAGTGTCCTAGACCCACGACTATAACTGACATTTGAAACTTCTTGGGTTTATCCAGGTATTATAAGAGGTTTATGGGCAACTTCTCATCTATTGCTACTCAATTGACTAGATTGACTCAAAAAAGGTAAAGTTCCTTTGGTCTGACACTTGTGAGGGTAATTTCAAGAAGTTGAAAGATAAGTTGACTTCGACTCCAGTCTTAACCCTGCCCGAGGGCACTGATGGATTTGTGTTTTATTATGATATATCCCATGTGGCACTAAACTGTGTGTTGATGTAGCATGATAAAGTTATGGTGTATCCTTCCAGACAGTTGAAAGTTCATAAGAAGAATTACCTGACACACAACTTGGAATTATTGGTTGTGGTCTTTGCCTTAAATATTTGGTGTCACTATTTGTATGGGGTTTATGTTGATATCTTCTCAAACCATAAGAGTTTGCAATATGTGTTTAGCTAGAAGGAGTTGAATCTCTGGAAAATGAGATAGCTTGAGTGCTCAAGGACTATGACATGAGTCTTCACTATCACCCAGATAAAGCTAACGTGGTTACTGATGCTCTTAGCAGGTTATCTATAGAAAGCTTAACTCATGTGGAGAAATAGAAGTGAGAATTAGTGAAAGACATTCACAGATTGGATAATCCTAGAGTTCGTTTCTTTGACTTTGGAAATAGAGGTACGATGGTGCAAAAGATGGCAAAGCCATATCTTGGTGCTAAGGTAAACGAGAAGTAGGTTTTGGATCTTGTCTTGATGCAGATTACGAATAATGTGGGTCATTAGAAAGTTCTAGCATTTGAGATTGGTGTTGGCGGTATCTTGCGGTACCAAGGTAGGTTGTGTGTTCCCTGTGTTGATGGGCTACGAGAGAGGATTTTGGCTGAGGCTCATGAGTTAAGGTATACCATTTATCTTGTTTTGACGAAGATGTGCTATGAACTAAAAGAGATTTATTAGTGGAATAACTTGAAGCGAGATGTGGCTAATTTTGTGGCTAAGTTCAAGGTGTGTCGCAAGTGAAAGTAGAGCACTTGACGCCTGATGGGTTGTTTCAGGAAATTGAATTGCCTGTATGAAAATGGGAAGTAATTAATATGGATTTTGTTTCCGGTCTACCTCAGACTCATGGTTAGTTTGATTCGATTTGGCTCATCGTGGATAGGATGACTAAGTTTGCTCATTTTTCCTATGAGTACTAATTTCTCTTCTAAGGATTATGCCAATTTGTTTATTGGAGAGATAGTTAAGCTGTTGCATGGTGCTCCAATTTTTGATGTTACCCAAAATACACCCCTAATTGAAGGATAAACGGTCTTTTTCAAATATAGTAACCTAACTAGGGTGGGGTCGAATCCCAAGGGAGTACGTCGGAAATCTATCTTGAATTTGTTGAAATCACCGGGCAATGCATAAAAGTAAAAAAGGGGTATTTGTTGAATTAGAAAAAGGAAAAGAATTGGTTGTTCTTGGTTGTAGACAATAGAAGTCGAACACTAGGCTTGTGTTCCCCCTAGCTTCTCAACTCTGTAAATTTCTTATGTTCAATCCAGTTGTTCTATTTTTCTGCATGCAAAGTTTAAAAGATAGGTATTATTAGCCACCTTGTGGGTGAGAAGATAAACCTCATCCTTTTCTGGTTAAGTTTCAGGGAGTCTCCTTGTTGCTTCTTGCTACGACCTCAATTCACCCTTCTTTTTGGTATAGAGTGATTAGATGAGATACGGGGACTAAAAGATAAAGGTAAAAATCTCAAATCATTGTCTTAACTTCTTTTCCCAATCACAAACTCCCTGTGGGGATGTAAGCAAATACAGGTTATCTCAAGCGTCTGCAACTTCTTGTTATTAATTATCGTGAAGAAGAATATGATACATGCAACCCTAGAATATATGAATGTCACACTTCCTCTATGTAGTTAATCCCCCACAGACAAAATTACAAAATCAATCTGAAAATAATAGGGAATAAATCCCAAAGTCTTAATTGAATAACAAACCAAGAACAAACAAAGGATAATAATCAATAGATGAATTTTTATTGAATTGTTGAATGTCATGCATAAATAAACAAAGACTAAAGGGTATTTATAGATTACAAAAACCAAATCCTAAGTAAAGTATGAAAACCCTAGAAATCAACTCCTGAATAAAATAGGAAAACACTAGAAATCAAATCCTAAATAAAATAAGAAAACATAATAGGGCTTAAAAACATTATAGGAGTGTAACTGGGATATATGGAAACTCCAGGAAACAAAACCTAACTAAAATGGGATAAGAAGAGTAATTTTAGCATACGGTACAACTCGGTCTTCAACTCGTACCGTCATCATACGAGTCGTACCAAGGATCTCGTACCCACTCCAGTGACCGTCTTCCAGGATTCAACTTTCTGTTCTGCTTATGAGTTATTCTCACAAGTCATATGTAAGCATATGACTCATGGCTTTGACTCGTATCTACCTGGGACTTCTGTCTTTCCAAGCTTTAAACATTGGTTTGTGTACGGCTTCCCTATACGGGTCGTATTCAGACTTCCAACTCATATACTTCTGATACTTCAACTTTTTCAAATATTTTTGATGACTCTAGATGCATGTTGGTATCACAAATATCTCTAAGCGTATAGACAAGTGAAAACATCTCTTAACGATTAAGTTCTTGTAAAGAGTATAGCTATCGTCATCCTTAACCTAGCATATTTTTTTGTGTGCTTAGTATTTTTTATCTCAAAACCGCCAACAGATAGACAATTTAATTATCTTTCCAACTATACCAATTTCTCCTTAATCCGATATTGGGGTAAAAAGTTTTGGCCAAAATACTAAAACACTATCCAAGTAGTGTCAAATGTGTCCAAGATACGACTTGTAAGGTCTGTCCAAGATACAACTCGTACAGTTTCCATACAGGTTGTTAGGAGAAAGTCGTGCCTTGGGCAATAAACACTGAAAATGAGTCTCTAACTATGGATCAATCCACCTTTTATAGTCTTTCTTGCATTTAGCATCCAACACCTAATTTCCCGCAAAACACTCCAAAGAACACATCAAATCTAACAGCATAGCCTTATGTATATGCATATTGTCATAGTTTAAGTATCATAATTGCTATATTTCTATATCATATCAATACTCTTAACTTAGAACGTTTCATGCCCCCAGGCAACAAAACATAACAAAATAATACGATGATGCTTAACCAGGGGAAATATAAGATACCTATGGCAGTCAATCATCAATTTTTGCTTAAAACACATTACCCTCTCCAAGTTCAATCACTTTAAAACCAACTATGTGTATTAATGAAGCACTTCAATGTGACACAAAGGAATCAAGCTATTTCATTTTATTAGCAACAAACAACCATGCATATATACAAGTTACACTACCCAAACAAGTAAGCAACGAGCAATACAACCATGTGTCCACATATAAAAGAAGTCCCTCCTCACTAATATATGAAATCAAGCATGTTAATGTGGGAATAGCCAAGAGACACTCACTCTCAGAAAGAAGTTCCAATCAATGCATGTCAAATACCATAGACTTTCCCTTATTTTCTTTACTTAAGTTTTCAGATCGTTAAGTTAGGATCACTATAAGACTTTTCATCTTGTAATGTAGGCTTGGGGATAGTATGATACATATGGATATTTTAAGTGACTAAGACTCCTGGGCTCTACACTAACTTTTTGGGGTCCACAATTAACCAATTTTTTCACTTTATTTCCACCCTTATTTCTCTCCTTTTATTTAAAAGCATATTTAGGTTGGGTGTGGTCTTCTAGTCATTGTTTTCTCTTTTTTCACAAATTTTCTTTTCTTTTTCTTTTTCTTTTATTTTTCTACCATACCCATACTTACTTTATTTTCTCTTATTTTACCCTTCTTCATGCCCATTTCATATCACGTACCCCTGTGATAGCCACCTCAACTAAGGCAATTTGCTTGAGTTGAAGTGCACAATGTCCCAGGAAGACCAAAAAAACAGGTTGATTATAATACAAATGGGAAGGTGATATGTGTAATAAGAAAAATATATTGTGAGGCTCAAAATCGGGATCAAAGGATACTAATTCACACATGGAAGGTCAATTAGGCTAAAAGTAGACTAATATAATAAATGACCTATGATCCTTTCCTAACCACTATCCTACAACTTAGGCAAGACTAATTGAGCAAGTTCTATATTTAACACAAAAAGGGAACTAGTTAGCATCTCACACACACATGGCATTGAGTCAATATTGTAAGCTACCACCTATTTGATTCATGCACAAGTTCACAATGATTAACATGTCCCTAATACTAATGCCATAGAAAGATTCACAATAGTTGCATATAGATACATATCATACAGTAAAAAAATCGACAATTGGAGAGGTATTTATCATTTATCTCAAAAATCAACAAAAATATTTCAGCTTCCCTAGATACGTATTTTTCTCCTAGTTAACCACAAAGCTTCATGAAACAAAACAAAATACGCCTAAGCATGCCGGCTCTACTAGGAATAGGACTCCAGGGAAAAGAGGAACGACAACAAAAATCCCAAGAGGACATTAAGACCCACAAGTAGCCCCACACTTAACTAAAATCATGCATTATCCTTAATGCATCAAATCAAAAAAAGAGAATTAGATACATACCCGTGGCACTATAGGTGCAGAGACCTGACGTCAATCACGCAATATGAATACAAATGACAAAATACCTTAGGTTGCCTCCCAATCAGTGCCTGATTTAATGCTGCGGCATAATGGGACTTGGTTGGGTACTCAGAGTTCCCCAGCAAGCCTATGGGTACCTTGATTACTCATACTTCATCTAAGTAGCCCAAGAGTAGACCTTCAAATTTCTTTCTCCATTTTAAACTTAAGAATTGTACCCCTAATTGTTTTTCTGGTTTTCCATTATGATCCAGGGGCAGTGGTATGAAAATAAAAGACCTCAGAAATAGATGTGGGATATGGTACTTCTTGGCCTTTATATAAGGAATGTAGTTCTTTGATTCTGGCTTAGCAAATTCAAGAATATAGATATATAATTCCTACTCCATTCACTCTTCTTTATGCTTGGATAGATCGATCAATATCTAAGTATCCAAACACAATATGGGAAATGCTTAGAATGAGGTCCAATACGCCAAAATTATGATTTGCAGTCTATTTTACATCCCCACATAACTAAGAGTGACGCTATCCACAAGAGCATAAGCAATTTTTGACTCCTACAATTTTAGCTCATCATAAGAATCCTTTTTTCATATATAAAATTTATATTTTTTTTTATTTATATTAACAGGAAAAAATATTTTTTTATAAGATTTACTAAAACTTGTGAAAATGAAAGTTATGTTATAAGTTGCAATTTTCTATCTAAAGAATGTTATTTACGTTTTTTTCATAGATGAACTCATGTCAATCAAACCAATTTCAATCCGTTTAAAATTGAGTTGATATGTAACCCAAATTGATTTTTGAGAAATCTTGTTAAAATATTTTTAATTTTTTTTTTCAAATTTAACATGTTATATATAGTCATAATTTTTAAAAATACTTTTATTCGGTATTAAAAATTTACAAAAGAACAAATAAAATAATTAAAACTTAGTAAGAATTGGATGGTTGGGTTGTAGCCGATACCTAATCTATTTTGACCCAAATAAATTTAGATTTGATTGAATCTTGATCCATTTTAATCTGTTTGAATTTGACTCAACCCGTCTATTGCCACCTCTAATAACTGGTAGAAAATTAAAGTTAACTAGCCTCCCAAAAAAGTGATTTAAAAAATTGTATGTTTTGTCACGCGTAAGATGAAAAATTTCTTGTATATGGTAGGACTCGAGGAAAAACATGAAAATATTTAGAATTGATGAGTCATTTAGTCAATCATTGGATAGTTGAGCAATGCTATCAGATTATATCTTGAATGTTTTTATTGGCGGCAAAGTTAGATTTTTCACATAAAATGTGCGAACATGAAAAATTTAGAAAAAAAAATCAACATCTATGATGTAATGGAAATACTTTTGACATACATATACTTTTCAATGAAACAAGAATATTGTAATACCCCATATGTTTTTAGCTCAACTCAGCTCTTAGTGATCACTTAAGACACTTAGAACCTGAAAATAAAACTAAGAGTTGAGACTTAGTCATTTCTAAAGCTCCATAAAAAAAACTTCAATGATTTTACTCTATACCTTTCCGGTAAATGTTGATTTTAAAGTTGATTCATGATCAGGAGTGTCTAAGGTACATCTCGGGTGAGTTTCAGAATTTTTAGACGAGCGTAAGGACATGTTTGGAAATCCAAAACAATAGCTGTATGCGATTAGCGTGCGGTGCACGCTCCAATTCACCTCTGAGGGAGCACGCGATAGAGCATGCGGCACACAATCCATTCTAGTGCTCCAGAGCATGCGGCACACTATTATTCATCTTTTCAGCTTCTAATTCCACGTATTTAAGGGTAATGGGGTCATTTTCCTCACATTAAATCATCCTAAACAAACTATTAGCCCCAAAATCATTATACACACTATTATTCATCTTTTCTTTCAAAAGAAAAACCCTAGCCCTAAGAAATCAAGAACAAACCCATTACACCTTCTTCAAGGAAGTCAATAATCAAAGCTTTCGGGTCCAAGAACTTCAAGAAGAAGCTTTTCAAAATTCTTTCAGTCTCATACCACTTATAACTAAGTCGCTAGGCGTTCCATGCAGCAGCGTTGGCATCCAATTCTACTTGTAAGTGGTGAATGTCCAAGCCAAACCTATCAACCTTTTTTCATATGATCTTGTCTTTCTTTTTCTAGGAGTGCCAATGTGTCAAGTATGCTCTCATTATATTCCAATAATATATTTATCCCACTCCTATAGTAATGCACCATATCGAAAGTAGAAAGATCAATAAATAAGGAGTCATCATCACTCCGTACTTCCTCTGGCCAGGCTGTCATCTCAAGAAGAGTAGGTCACAAAATAATTAAAAAATAATAAAAATAACGTAAAATAAAAACAATAAAACCCAATAACTCCAAAAACTTCAATTAAGAATTCTGAGACCATATTCCCCAGAAACAGCGCCAACATTTAATGTCGCCCAAAATACACCTCCAATTGAAAGATAAAACGGTTGTTGTCAAATATAGTAACACGACTAGGTTGGTATCAAATCCCAAAGAAATACGTCAAAAATATATTTTAAATTCATTGAAATCACTGAACAATGCATAAAAGTAAAAAGGGGGAATTTGTTGAAATAGAAAAAGGAGAAGAATTGGTTGTTCTTCGTTGTAGACATTAGAAGGCAAACACAGACGTGTGTTCCCTTGACTTCTCAACTCCATAAATTTCTCGTGTTTAATCTAACTGTTCTGTTGTTTTGCATACAAAGTATACAAGATAGGTATTATGAGCTGCCTTGTGGACGTGAAGATAAATCTCACCCTTTACTAGTTAAGTCTCAGGGCGTTGTCTTGTTGCTTCTTGCTACGACCTTAGTTCACCCTTACTTTTGGGATAGAGTGATTAGATAAGACGCGGGGACTAAAAGTTAGAGGTAGGAATCTCAAATCACTGTCTTAACTTTATTTCTAAATCGCAAACTCCCTTGTGGGGATGTAAGCGAATACAGGCTATCTCAAACATCTGCAGCTGCTTGAGATTACTTATCATGAAGAAGATTAAGATACATGCAACCTTAGAATAGATGAATATCACACTTTCTATACGTTGCTAATTCTCCAGGGTTCCCACAACCCTAGTGACACACTCAAATACTGGATGAGGCAGACAACAACTATAGGAACACATACTATAGATATAACCTAGATGAGAAAATGAATCACTATACTTATGGAATCGGTGATAAGAAGCTATATATATAATACTAACCAATTAGCCAAACCGATATAAATGACATATAAATCTATGAATACATATGACTGCTTCACAATGTTTACAAAGACTCAAATGGAATCCATGACTGTAAAACCATTAAAATATATATGCTACAGACTCGACAAGGCCCCGAATCAATTTGGATATCACCAACAGCCGCTGAGTATCCTGTACTTCTATTGGGAAGATCTACTAGCTAAGAACCTATGCCTGTAACGTAGAACACTGGTCAACCGTGAGGGATGTCAGTCCGAAGTAATGTATTGAAAATATAAGGCATGAGATAACCATAAGTGAAATAAGAGATCAATGAAATCAGGGATCAATATATTAATGTATAGATAAGGATGAACGACCACCTTTAGTTACACTAGTGAAAGCCTGTACATTACATGCTTTTCTTTACTTTACTATTCTTTGCTTTATAATCTTTGTAAGCCATGTGACATATGTAACCAGCTGATCAGTGGTAAAAGAGGATGACCCATGCTAGGCATTATACCCCTGGGATACTTTCCATATCAATACACAAATCGGGATCGACCCATGCTAGTCTTTCCTTTTACCCCTGGGATACCACCCGATAATAGGATCGACCATGCTAGGTATTCCTTCCACCCCTGGGATACCACCCTTAAATCCATGTATTGGATTATCCCATGCTAGGCTTTTGCCCTTGAACTACCACCCACATATAAACATATTTACGTTACTTTATTTCTTTAATGTTTAAGATTGTTACTTTGGTGGCAACAATATTATTAAGCTTGGGGACTTGTCATGCCCAAAAACGATAATAATGGACAAGAACCATAGACACTTACTCTATAAGCACTTTATGACATACGGGAGTTTATAAGATAATAACGAGCAAGGTATTCAATAAGTGTTACATATATACACGAGGGAGTTACATTAACAAACCTATACAATACTACACGGTGTCCATGAAGCCTCTAGTCAATTAACACACTATACTACAAGTTACTAGATGGCATTAGGCCCATCATACCCAACCAGAGACCTATACATATAATCAAAAAATACTAGGCATAGAATGGATCCAGAGAGAGTTGGAGCTCACCAAAATATTAGCTGAAAACGACAATAGACCCTAACGTGGACGTCTTCTATCCTGAGGGTCGGAGCCTGCATTGACAAAACATGGTGGGTACGAGACGTTAGTACATAAACAATATATACTGGTATGAAAGTAGACAGAATAACAGCTGGACAAATACAGAAGCTCATATGAGTCAAGTGGTAAAGTGATCCTGTGCACAGAATCATGTCGAGCAATATGCCAAGACCAACCTATGTACCCTCCCGTTATTAAATGTTTATCAAATAGTGCCTTCGAGGCCTATAACATATGAATTGCTAAAGTAACTGCTTAGCTAACATATACAGGTGCAACTATGCTATTACCATTTACTCTTACTTATAACGTATGATATATCTAGACTGTGGCCTAAGAGTTTCAAGAAGAGAAACTTATGATAATATGAAAGTATGATGGAACTTAACACAAAAGAAAAAATATAGATACTTATAAGCTTGACGGTAGAACGAAGGAATGAAATGTAAGGCAATATAAAGATTCTACTCTCGTATTTCATGAGAATTATACTAACATTGATAGGAGAGGTACCTGACGTAGGTGGTACCTTAGCGGTGAGGAAAGATTTATCTTAGATACCTTAATGCTTTATCAGCTACGATAGTAATTCGATCCTTAAGTAATACTACCCGCGATAGTGAAGCCTTTAACCTTCCAACCACTATTTCCTGCTATCCAATACGCGATTCACTAGATACAAGAATAACTTATATGTCTATAAGTAATCCGCAGGAGCATTTAGTAACTTATTACGATAATCTTCACTTATGCCCGAAATTAATTGAACTTCTTATCAAGAATTCAGACTAAATTCTAACTCTCGCAACTTATACAATTCAAGAGTAAAACTACCCAATCGATAGAAATTCCCAAAAGCTCTTATTTAAACAAGATTCTCCATTTTCCCCCTTTTTCTTTCATGAACCCAATTCAAGTAGAAGTGCAAAGATACAAATTAAACTTCTCCAAGATACTTATTTATAGTCAAACTCAAGAAAGGGGTAAAGAATTTACCATTTAAAATTCAACTCCAACTTTAGGTTATTGAAGTCACCCCTCAAAGATTATTTAAAAATTATTACAAGAATCCTTTCCTCCCTTCCTCTTCTAATGAATTTATGGATGTCGAGAGAAGGAGAAGAAGTCGAGAACTAGTACTCCAGCTACCGACTCAAGTTTTCTCTTGCGTTCATAATTGATTTTCTAAGTTGGTAAGGAAAAGAAAGAAAACAAAGGAAGTACCTTACTTTCTGGTTTCCTGGAATCAATTTCCAATGAACAAGGAAAACATTTAACCCTTTGTTTACTATTACTTAAGGAAATTATTAAAGAAAGGGTGGCCCCCACAACACACTTATCATATATATAATATAAAAAAAACTTCCAAGTCTCTACCTTAGCAACAATAACGTACAAATAACATTTATACATAAATATTCTACTCCATTTGTTTTCCTTTGTACAATAATTTCTTTATAGACCAAAGTTATACTTAATTTAAAATTTTCTCGACGTGCCAAAATCTCCCCCACTTAGGATCATTCGTCCTCGAATGATTCTTGCACTTTACTTTCCATCCCATAACTGTCCAAGACATTCTTAAGATCATTTATTCAACTCCTGCCTCACTTGACCCATCACAAGGCCTTAAATTTGACTAACTCCCTAAATTTGCAAAAATTTCGCTGTAGCTTCCTTTGTAAATAGGCCTATCGGGTACCTGTTAGCTAGCCAGAATTCATCCAAATAGATTCATAGAGCATCACCACACATATAATATTCAAAAAATAACGCACGAGGCTCCACTTGGCCTTAAACTAATAAACAATAGTACACAAGGTTCCTCTTGGCCTTACACGCAATTAAAAAGTCATAACCAACCATGTAACTTACCTTATTCGTTGCATCTGCATGTTGTTTTCATGTAAATGTCAAGGCTCATAGGCATAAATCATGTACCTAAACATGTCAAGTAAGAATCAGATATCCACAGAACAAAATATAATAGAACAAACGATCACATAAAGAGATAAGTAGATTAAGAACCTTATAATAGTTTTTGAAATAAATAAGGGTATTTAGTTTCCATATCCGCCTCTTCTTCCCACGTGACTTCTTCTACATTCTGGTTCCTCCAAAACACCTTTACTAAAGCTATGTCTCTAGATCTTAACTTCCTGACCTACCGATCTAATATGGCCACAGGGACTTCCTCGAATGATAAGTCTCCAGCAAATTCAATACCCTCTATACGGATGACACGAGATGGTTCTCCTAAGAATTTACGTAGCATAGACACATGAAAGATAGGATGCACTGCAGTTAACTCTGGAGGTAATTCTAGCTCATAGGCTACTTGGCTAATTTTATGAATAACCCTATAGGGCCTAATATACCTAGGACTTAACTTACCCTTCTTACCAAATCTCATAACACCTTTCATAGGAAACACCTTCAAGAACACAAAATCGTTAATTTGAAATTCCAAGTTTCTACATCGCACATCCTTATATGATTTTTGCCTACTCTAGGCAGTGTTCAATCACTCTCGTATGAGTTTAACCTTTTCGATGGCTTGGTGGACTAGGCATTTGGTGGACTAGAACATTCCTGATCCTATTATGATTGAAGTACATAAAGCCTATTCTGATGCTGACCACTAAAATCACTAAAAATGGTGCCCTGCTGAGTTGGGCGATCTGTGGATATTGCTGATGAGTTAGCTTGACCCTGTGGGCGATCATTCCTACCCTTCCACATACCTGTTGGATACTCCCTCAACCTATGGCCGGGCTTTCCACATCAAAAACACACATCGCTACCAGCCTTGTACATACCTTGATGATTTCTTCCATATGTCTGAAAGATATGACTAGTACGGATCATGCCTACACTGTCCTAGGACTCAGAGCCTGGTGCCCTATCTTTATTATCGTGTCTGAACTTCAGTATAGGCACATTAGCTGAGGATGGGGATGGAACTGAGGATTTTTGATAAGATTGAGGATAGTTACCACCCTCTGACCTTGGCTGAGAAAAATTAAAACTAAATGTTCTTGCTCTTTTGTTCTCCCCCTCTTTCTCCTTAACCTTCTTCTCTTCAATCTGCTAAGCATAGACCATCAACCAAGACAATTTCTATCTCCTCAATCAAAATTATGGTCCTACTCCTTGACCACATTATCAGACACTCCGGATATAAATTTGCTCATCCTAGACCTGTTATCAACTACTACATGAGGAGCATACCTGGCTAGCTGAGTAAACTTGAGGGAATTCTCCTTCACGCTCATGTTGTCCTATTTCAAATTATTAAAATCTAACACCTTATCCTCCCTCAACTTTAACGGGAAAAATCTATCTAAGAAGGCAGTAGCAAACTCTCCCATTCTATAGGCCTTGCGTCTGTGCCTCTATCCCTTTTCCATTATTTAAACCATATGTGTGCTTAATCCTGTAACTAGTAAGAAGCCAACTCAGTACTCTCACTAGAAGTCACCCCTATAATGTCTGTTACCTTCTGCACCATGTTGAGAAATTCTTGTGGATCCTCTTCGGGCTTGGATCCCGAAAATAGGAGAGGGTTAATTTGGGTGAAGTCCTGAATCTTGGATGCGGTAGTATTGGCCACTGGGTTGGCCTGAACAGTAGTTGGCCAAACATTCTGAGCTACTACAGAATGAGCTGGAATGGTGAATGCAGCTCTAAACTCTACATGGGAAATGTGCTCATTAGGGGATCTTCTTGAATGGGCGAGGTGCTGGCTCATTTTCGGTTCTTCTTCTGTTAGTCTTTCTGGGAGGCATATTCTGTAAACAGAAGGAACATTTGAATTAGATAAAGAGTTTAACTTGAGCTCCTGCTCATTCACACGATATGAAAACTAAAAAAAAGGAAACTTTTTCTAAATGTCTTATAGCCTCTTGCCCATAAGTGTGGCGCGCTTCACACCTAAGTACAAGACTCTACTCATTGCAGCTTTCAGACTACCTAGGACACTATAAAACCTTAGGCTTTGATACCAAGTTTGTAACACCTCGAGAGTATACCCTGGACACTACACAGTGCATGAGATCAGAAGTTTCCACAAGATAACCCATGATACTGGTACCTGCTATGAGCACTGGGTAAAACTAATAATAAAAGATCATATGCAAAATTTAACTAAAAAATCCATAAGGTTTTAAATTATAGTTCTAATAATGTCTGTAAAACAATACTGGCAACACTGATAAAATAATAACAACTAAAAACTGACTGGCTATCTGTACTAGTCTGAAAGTCTCTAAACTGTCTAACTGGTGGAGTTGATAGGACTAGCCCCCAACTAACTCTGGCTGATTAGATATCCGAACTAATAATATAACTAAATATAAGATAAATCATCCTTGAAGGATGAGTACTCACCACGGCTATTGCTGCTGATGCACTGGAAGGTCTAAGTTCGATCGGGAATTCACACGTTCGAACCTATAATATAAGACATCATAGAATAAGAAAAGATTATGCGATCAGTACTTTGAATGTACTGGTATACTGAATGGGGTTAGGCTGATATGCATGGATTCAAGTGCATGAGTAATAATGGACTGAATGAATAACATGACGTACTGAGTAAGAATGCATGTAAACTGCAAAGACTGAGAATGCATGACCAAGAATAAAACAATTTCTGAAATAGTTTGTAAACTGAAATACTGGTAACTGAATAACTGATACTATATGATGTGTTCAAGAAAACCTGAAATTGAATACTAAACTAGATACTGAACTAAACTATGGGAACTAGCTATAACCGATATGCCCTAATATACTATCAGGGTCCAACCTGTAACCCCAGCTGGAAGAATGTTAGCACTATTCCATGGGTACTAATAATGGCTACGTGGATCCACTGATCTGATATCCCGAAAGACTAGGGTATCATGCATATTTGATGGGGGACCCTTCAAATCTATGGTGGAGTCGTAGGTTTGGAACCTAGGGACTACTACTAACATCTCATGCCTACTGATGGGGGGAGAAGTACCTCATGCCTACTGATGGGAGAGACGCCATACCTATGTTCACTCAATGCTAAGTTTTACTACCAACTGAAAGACACTGATTTTTGAACTAATGTAAGTTTGACTGCTTATGACAACTGACCGAACTGTTAGTGTTGATGGTCTATTTGAAACTATTCTGGAAGTACTAAAAACTATATAAACAACTAAATTTTGGGTATTCAAACCCCCAAGAATCGATAGCAATAACAATAAAATCATAGTAAAACTTTGAGGACATGACATGTAAGCACTTATTCAAAACCCATATTGGTGGGTATTTCATCAAACACTTACAATTCATGGCTTAAGCTAAGCATGGGAATAAATTTAAAACTTATAGTAATGGCAAGATTTTAATACTAACATCACCAATTAAAGCTTAAATCAGCGAACAACACCCTTCAAACGTGTGGAATTCAATAACAACAACAATACATGTAAAACATGGTATAAATCAAAATTCATGGTTAAAATCATAATAGCATGTAAAAATCAAAGATTTGAATTTGAAATCAAGTTCTTAGATTCATGGGTAAGGGCCTATGGATGAACATTTAACATACCTTGCATGAAGAATTCATGAAGTTCTTGGTGGGTTTCTTAAGGCTTGGACTTGAACTTGATGAACCTAGGGTTTGTTCTTGAGAGAGAATGGCTTTAAATTGAGAGGATTTGAGTAAAAGATGACTAAATATTCTATTTGGGGATTTTATCCCATGTTATGGACCCATTGGGTGAGGGGAAAATGGCCCCTTTGCCCTTTAAAATGTGAAACAAAGCTACAAAAATACACGGTCCGAACTGGGCAGGGCTCGCAGTTTTCAGAATGCCACTTGGGGTAGGACGTCATGGGCTCTATTGTAGGCTCCCCCAGCACTAGACTGGGTGGGGTGCCACGGGCTAATCACCTTGGGTTTCTATTTTAGAAGTCCAAATACGTCCTTACACTTGTCTGGAAATTCCAAAACTCACCCAAGATGTACTATCGACTTCCCCAATCAAGAATCAACTTAAAACTTAACTTTTCGATGTCAAGAAGACAAAAAATTAATTCATCAAAGGTAAGGGCTTTAGAAATGACTAAGTCTTAACACTTAGTAAAATATTCTAAGTCTTGAACCTCTTTCTTACATGCAAGAGTGAGCAGAAATAAGCTAGGATTATGGGGTGTTATAGTCAATTCCAAAATCAATTTCTTTAGCGGGAGAAATACCAGGAAGATCATCAAGGAACACCTCAGAAAATTCATAAACCATAGGGACAGTATGCAAAAAAGGACCTTTAGATCTAGAATCCTTAAGATGCACTAAGATTTAAAGGCACCCCACGGAAATCAATTTCTGGGCTCTGAGATACGAAATGAACTCTACCTTAGTTGCTAGGGAACTACCTCCCACTCAATCACCAAATCATTAAGGGAGTGGAAACTAACCCTTCGGGTCTGACAATCAAGAGACACATAGAAAGAATGCAACCAATCCATTGACAAAATCATATCATAATCAAATTTGTCCAACTCTATCGAATCCACCAAGGTCTCCTTACTATAAACTGACATCACAGAACTTTTATAGACCCTTTGGGCCACAATGGAGTCACCCACTGAGGTGGACACAGAGAAAGAATCTGGAATACACTCAGGATCAAAACTAAAATGAATATCTACATAAGGGGCCACATAAGATAGGGTAGACACGGGATCAAGTAGACAATATGCATCACGAGAAATTAGTTAAAGCATACCAGTAACAACATTAGAGGACACCCCAGAATCCTGCCAAGTGGCAAGAGCGTACAGACGATTTCTTCAAGTGCCAAAGCCAAAAGTATAAATGGTACCCTTTGGTGCAGAAGCTAATGAAACAGCAACCAGAATCTTATTTACCTCAGAAGCCACCCTAAAAAGACAATCCCTCTGCATATGACCAATCTGGCTATATTTAAAGCACTTGTTCCCTTCTTCTTCACAAATACCATGATTCACCTGACCATAAAATCTACAAGAGGGATATGATGGAGCTGACTAAGCCCCATTATCCTGAGGCTGGACACCCTGTGCCTTGGGACTAACACTATATTGAAAATGAGAATCACCCGATGACTTCAGATAAAGATAACTATATATAGAGTAGGAATAAAATTGACCCACTTCTTCTTAGACCACTTTCTACCATCTATAACCCTCTGCTACTGACCTCCACCCTGATCCAAATATTGAAACTTCTTATTTTTCCTTGCACTCATCTTCGTTTGCTTTTTGTTTTCCTCTTCCACTTATTTCATATACACCACAAGTCAAGAGATGTCCATATCCTTATTCAACAAGGCAGCCTTGCTCTCTAGGATTAGTTTATGGGATAACCAAGAAGCAAACTTCCTCATTTTAGCCCTCATGCTAGACACCAATTATGGAGCATATCGGGACAACTGGTGAACCTTTAAGGCATACTTTTTTACTATCATCCTGCCTTGCTTCAAATTCACAAATTTCTCAACCTTCACTTCCTTCAACTCTTGAGAAAGAAGCGATCAATAAAAGCACTAGAAAAGTCATTCCACAAAAAGGACTCATCATCATCACCCCTAGATTGGTCACATATCTCATACCACTAATACGTCATATCCTTTAACTAATAAGCAGCAAATTCCATGTCCTCTGTATCAGTAGAATGTATCACATGAAAAAAAAATTCCATCTTATCAATGAAATTTTGAGAATCTTCCTCAACCTTAGAACTAGTGAAAGTAGGAGGACTCAACCTCATCAATTGTCTAACTCTGGTGACCTCAGATAAAGGAGCACAAGAGTAACACACACTATTTGGGAGGCTACCGATTTGGTAAAAAAATGGATTAACCGATAAAACTCATCACTAGACATATGATCTTGAGGTACTCAAGGAGGGATAGGGGTATCGATAGAGCTCCATTAGGGCAATCAAAAGTAGTGACCCTGGACCGAGTCTGAACTCATACAGTAGAACGAGCTCTGTCCATATTATCCTTAGATGGGATACAAAAATTTCCATGAGTATTAGATATTCTAGGAGGCATGATCTGAAAAGAAAACATACGCAAATTAGAGGAGATTCAAGACCTTAGACTTTATAGCTCTAAATAGAACAACAAAAATGAAAAAAAATTCCTAAATGCCTCGTAGGCTCATCCTTATAAGTTTGGTATGCTACACTCTTAAAAAAGAGACTTTACTTGTCATGGCTTTGTGGATACCTAATGATACCAAACCTAGGCTATGATACTAACTTTGTCATGATCCAAACCAGGGCCTGGCCATGACAGGTATCTCAAGTCCCACTTGGACCATAGACACCCCCTGCACCTAACCAAGTGAACACAACATCCTCAATACCATATGAACTCCAAATATATAACAAGATAAGAAGAAATAAGTTCAAAGACTTTTATGATATGTCTATAAATGAAAACCAACCACATCGATCAACCTAGTTACCACCCTAGTCCACATTAATCCAACAAAGCCTCTATGCAAAAAGAGCCAAAAGTAAATATTAATAAAGTGTCAGGACATAACCCTGACTATAGCAAAAAATAAATCTAAACAATGTGAGACATAAGATACCAAAACATAAAATGTACATTTCCGATGTATGGAATCTCACCACTTTAATGTCAATTCACGAACTAATCCTAAAATCCTAATCATTGAGTAAAAGAAAAAATGTTATAGCCAGTTCCTACATCACGTGGGTATACAGTGTAAGACGGTTAGTGGTTAGAGCTCTAGCATATAACTCAGGGATACAGGACAACATAATACCATGATCAACAGTTCAAAATCATTAAATATTCCATGCATATAATCAAATGCATATACATATATATATATATATATATATATATATATATATATATATATCACTAGTCGGAGTAGGGAACCAGGCTTAACATGCACTTTAAAACTGTAGTCTGGATAGTGTAGCTCAACCATCACAACATAAGAAGGCACCCACAGGCTAAATATGCCCAACACTCCCTTAGCTGGTAGGGCTCTGGTGTGTGGCTGCATGAACCAGAGGGTATACGTATGCACTATAGGGAACTCAAACCTCTAGGTATATCAAGGTAACACAAGCACCAATAATATAATATGATATGGGGGACTTGAACCTCATAATCATATGATAATAATAAGGGGGACTCTAACCACCCAATTATATAGACCACCGCGCCTGCAATTGTGATTTCCAGTATTGGTCCCTTAGGACCTCCATTTTCACAACTCAGCAACATAACCCTTATTAAAGCCCAATTAAAACATTAAACACATATTCCCATTTATTGAACCATGATACACATTTAGGGATATATTTTTGGTATCGTTATACCAACTACACTTGCAAGGTAACATCAATATGACAAACCAATTATCTTTACTTGAGAGAAATCCACAACTTTCTTGGTTTAATTATGCATTAGCTTGTGAATCACACAACCCCATAAGGTTCAATTCAAAATCATTATGCTTTAATAACTTTTTATATTATAGTTCAATAGTAGTTCAATGTGAATACTTTTCATATCCAAATCTAAGATCACAATATAAGGTTGAGGTCATTACCACTTCAAAAGACATAAGTTGAGAAAATCACAATCTCCTAATTTATTCACCATACCCATGCACCCCACAAGTTTAAAACCATAATTGAAGCATGAACAATCATATGTAAACCATGGAAAAACATTGTTCAACAATAAGTATTCAAAACCCTCAACTCATGCTTCAAAAACCAAAATCAAAACCATGTAAATAATATCTTAAAATGCATGCTTTTGACAAAATAGAAACTAGAGAAGAGTAACATGCCTGAAATATCCAAGCTTATGGAGAGAATTTAATCCTTGAGCCCTTAGGTAATCTACCTCTTGGAAACCCTAAATATGGTTGCTTGAATGACTTGAGAGAGTTTTTGAAGAATTTGATTATGTTATGAATGATAAATAACCCCCTTAATTACTTTATGAATGTGAGGTTTTAATTGGGTAAGAAGAGAATTGTCCAAAGTGCCCTCAAATTAAAAGCTAAAATTTAGTCGTTAGTGTTTATGGGTCACTATACGACTCATAAGGTTTCATTACAAATCATCACCGCTAGTAGTAGACAACACAGTCTCTAGGAAACAGAAACACTATCAACCCTACGACTCAACTGGTACTACTCGTAATGGGTCTCTATGACTCGTAGGGTCCAGACATAGTTAACACAGAACCCATTTGGGGTATACACTGGACATCCTATGATTTGCACCCAATGACTCGTAATGAATCCTTATGACTTGTAGTGAAGCACTTGTACTTAGAGAAAAACTTTGCCACATACTCACTATTTAAGATACAATTTAGTCCCTATGACCTATCAAGACTCTTTATGACTCATAAGGGGAGTCATAGTCAGGATAGTGAAGATAAAATTTCAAAAAAAAATTCAAGGACCAAAAACCCAGGGTGTTACATTAATACCTTAGGATTACTATATAGGGACCTATTTAGAACATTGACAATATTGTAAGTATTTACTATTTGACGATGAGAAAATATAACGGACAAAAATATAGAATGATTATCTAGAGTCTTTTTAAATTGGTCGAGATAATATTTTTTTTCTAATCATAATATTGTAAATTACTTATCATTTCCAAGAGGATATCTTATTATTTTGATAGAACATTAATCTCAAGTTGGTCCTCTTGGTTAGACTGGAGGGCTTAAAAAGAAACTCTTGCTCAAATTCATCACTAGCACTATTAGAGTCTCTATTTTCCTCTAGTAATAGGTGTTGGATCTGGATAAGGACAGAATCATCATGTTTAAGATTTCTAATTCTTTTAGATAATTTGCAATATTTAGCTATATGACAAGTTTTCCACACCTCTAATATTTGCCATTTTGGGAGTTGAAAGCGTTGATTTGTCTATTGAACACTGTCTAGGATGAGAAGATTAAGGTTTTCTAGAAACATAAGGCTTGGTAGTATAAACCTCTCTTTTTTAGGTTTTTTTTGTGATCCTTCTTCCTACAAGGGGGTAAGACAAATTTTTCACAAACACTCCCTAAATCTCAGTGGGTTTGAGCCCTGTCTTTAGCTAGTTTCCTTAGTATCTTATCTTGTCGATAGATTTTTAGGAAAGCTTGCTGGTTTAGACTTTTGAGCTAACCATAAGTGATCTACTCATAGGGGATGATATCTCCTGAGTATTAATGTTGAAGATCTTCTTTGACTAGGTCCCTAAGAGACTTAGACAATCCATCAAGGAATTTTTCTTTCCAATATAGGAGATTTCCATCGGGTTTTTCATAGATTCTTTTGAGAAAAGAGTCATTATACCATCCAAAATCAGGAAGTATTTTACACTTAATATTGTTAATTATCTTAAAGAACCTTTTTTTAAAAATTCCTAGACTTTCTATGAAGGTTTTGATAATAGTATAAATTAATGTATTTGTAGAGTTAGGAATGTCTGGCCATCTTTAAGAATTGATTCTCCTAGTAGTCAACTCAGACACATTGGAAGATATTTTTCTTCTCTTCCTCACTAAGATGGGTATCCTAGTATCCTTTAAGGTGGCCTATGAATCTAGCTATGAGGATGTGGGTAGTAAGTTGATTCAAGCAGTTATGAGCAGTTCTATAAGTAGTGGAAACCATTGTCATCTGGTGAAGTTTGGACTAGATGTCATACTCAGAACACCCATCTATGTTCTATTCATAGATATTATTGGCATTATAGTTATTTTGCATAACAACTGGTTTCTCCTATAATGTTAAATCCGGATGGGTAGTGTTAGGGTAATAAAGTTTTTGTGGCTTATGCCAACTAAAAAAATTTAGTTTTGACAAAGGCTATTTCTAGGGAACTTCTTCTTTCTGCTGACTATCATCTGAACTACTTTGTAAAAGTACCCCAACCGTAGTAAGGGATATGTTACATGGGGTATCAGAGGCTACAAGGTTGAGCGATTTCTTAATTTGTATGATTCTTCATTGAAGATCAGAGAGATATGGAAAAGCTATAGAGTTGTGCATTTGGAGTTCTCTAGTAAAGGTTTGAGGGATCTCATAAGGTTTGAATAATAGAGTTGAAGAGGTGAAGGACTATAATAGTTTAGGAGTAGTAGATCATGTTAAAGATGGTTTTGAAATCAAATATTCACCAAGAAAATGGATATACTTATTTGTATAGTTATTTGTTAAAAAAGGTTTTTAATATCTTTATGGGTAACTGGTTTGTTTTCAACTTTTTTTTGAAAAGTGAAGCAACGACTAAGCTATCAACCTGAGAAATAGTAAAACCTTGTGAAGGAGGAAGTTCAGTGGTGACATCTTCTCCGTTTATGGTTTTTCATACTTTTGAAACATTAATTGATTTTGAAAAAGAGAAATCTAATGGATGATACTCAGTATAGGCCTCAAACTATTCAAAGAAATTAATTTATTTTTAGACATAATTTAAAAAATTGTAATAAATTTCTTGGATGTTATTTCTTTCAATCCTTTGGAAATTATTGAAAAATCAAGTTCATTTTAAAATATTTTCAAATGAATAAAACTTTGTTCTAAGTGTTTCTTTATCAATATGAAAATCTTGATTTAAAACCCTTAGCTCTCTACCTAAAGCCACGTAAGTTGGCAATTGGGGTTGATCATCTTGGATTTCAATTGGAGGTGTTTCTGCAGAATATTTGGCCATTACTATCCTAGATTCAAAGTTAAAAGCCTCGATTCTATAAGGAAGTGATAAAACTGAATCCCTAGAAGTTTGTATTTCTGGATGAACCAATGGGGAGATAGAGACTCTCTGGATAAGAGATCTCTAGAAGGAGATAGAACTGGTTCCTAAAGAGAATTGTTAAATCTTAGAAACTATAGTATTCTCAGGTTTTTCTACTGGAGTTGCATCCATCAGCATCCAATTTTGAGATAAGGATACCTGGTTCCAAGATATTGGCTTGGGAATCGATAAGTGAGATCACTGAGGATCAATTTGGAAAAGGACTATTTATCCTTTTTAACTATTTTTCATAGCTCCAGAACCAAAGGTAGTATCCATGGCATTATACTAAATTCTTTAGATAATTGCTACTGGTAGAGATCTGATTTTGGTCCTATAGTTCGATCTCTTAATATTGAGCAATAAAGAATTAAATATATTTAGATCTCTTAAAGATACAGTAAAATTTGGATAACAATCAAAATAAATTAGAAAACTAAAAAAGTTGGTTTCAACCATTCCTAATAAAGAATCATTGAAATCTAGAGTCTTTAAGACAAATGAGAAGTGAGGTATCTAAACTTTCTCAAGAATGAGGTTTACCTATTATTTAAACAAAACCAAAATGGAGATAATTATACTTGCGCTTGTATATTTATATAGCCCTAGGGCTTAGAAGCTTGATATCCTAGTGATCTGACTCAAGAGGAATAATTTGTTTAATGTTTAAACTATGGTAGTCACTTGTTAGAGACTGCCATCTAGAAGGAGCTTTATAAACTCAATCTTGAGGATGTCTAGGAATTTTTAAATCATCAAATTATAGTTGCAAATCAGAGAATCTAATCTCTTCCTTGAGCTTTGAATTGGGAGAATTATAGGAAGTTGTACTGGATGAAGAGTTTTTAGAAGGAGAAGAGAAAGGATGGAAAAAGGCCATAGTAGAATCTGCAAGAGAGTAGTTAGACATGACAACAATGATAAATTAAATTCTTACTATCCATGGATCAAGAGAACATTAGGTTCTATAAAGATAATTATTCAAAAATTTAACACAATACTATGTGTAAGAGTCAGATCTGGTAATTAAGTTAGTGGAATCTTGCCTTAATTTTGTACAGTTTAGCTAGATCAATTCTATTTTAAGCATTCTTTAATTAGATAGTCCAAAGGTTATAAATAACATCTATAGGTCCACTAAGACTTCTTTGACAATCCAGACATCAATGCTTAGGTATACAACCTACAGTACAGACCTGAAAGATCACAGTTCTATCCTCAATAAGATTCTTTTATAAAATAGATTTTGCTAAGTTGTGTAGATTGGTTCAAGTTTTACCATTTAAATTATAGATCTGATAGTACCATATAATAGCAAGTTAGAAACAAGAATAATAATCTTTACTTCCCCATGGCTCTGATACCACCTAATTGTTTTTTTTGGAAGAAGTTCCCTCTCACTAAAAATCTTGGTTAGAGTTTCCTCTCCCTCTCCCTTTCGCTCTCTCTTGTCTCCTTGAAATTTACTTTTGATATTAATATCAAAGTTTAATTTTTCAATTGTGCCTTTTTAATTACTTTATTAAATTATTTTTTTATTGTACTTATTACTTATGGTTGGCACCTCCATCTACTTTAATTAATTAATTGCATAATTTAGCATATGATCGGCCCTGTCACCTACTTTATTTATTGCATATATATATATACACACACACACACACCTGCATCATTTACATTTAAGATTAATTAACATGCTTCCTCTCCTTTTCCTCCTTTCCCATATTTTACCCTCTTCTTTTCCTCCTTACCCTGCTTTATTCATCTGGAAATATTTTAAAATGAACCTAGTTTTCAATAACTTCCAAAAGAAAGAAATAAATAACATCTAAGAAATTTATTATGAATTTTTAAATTTTGTGAAAAAATAAATTAATTTCTTTTAATGGATTGGGGCCTACGCTAAATATTATCAATTAGATTTTCCTTTATCAAAATCAATTAATATTTCAAAATGTAATGCCCTGGGAGTGCACCCTGGACGCCACACGGTGCTTACGATCACAAGTAACCACAAGTTAACCCATGAATTGGTACCTACCGTAAGCACTGAATAAAATTGTTAACAATGGCATGTGCGAAAATTAACTGAAAAATGCCATAAGGTTTTAAGTTCTAAAAACAATACAACTAAATCCAAAAAACTGAAACATATGTAGAAATACTAAAATCTGAGTGATTGGACTGGCAAACTAACTGACTGTCTGAAATGTGTGGAAGCCTCTAAACTGACTGAAGAGTTAATGGGACAAGCCCCCTACTAACTCTGACTGACTACTGAACTGAAAGACTGGAATAAATATAAACGATCCTTGATATATGAGGACTCACCACTAGGGGTGTACATAGGTCGAGTTGGCTTGGTTTTTTATTAAAATATAACCAAATCAATGATGTCGGTTTTCTAAATCTATAAACCAAATCAAATCAATATACAATTGGTTTTTTAATTTTAGTTTTAGTCGGGTTTTTTGGTTTTCTCGATTTTTTACAATTATAATGTGATTGAAGAAAAAAAATTAAAAGTTTTCACTAAAAAGATAAAAAAGAAATAATGGTCATAGAGTAGTTTCAATTAAAATTAAGTTTTCAAATGACTAAGACGTCTAAACTACTATCTCTCAAAGTAATATTATGTGGATACCCAGTGGTTCAATTTCTTAGTCACTAGTCACAGTAGCTTGTCTGAAAGTTCCCTTCACATAAAATGTGAGCATACAAAAGAATTAAGAATTGGAAACAACCTATTAAAAACTTAACTCCATAAAATAATTAACAATAACATAATTCCATAAAGAAAAAAGAGAAATAAGAGAAACAAACCTAAATCACAACTTGACGAACGAATGAACAAAATGTAAAGTGAAGCAATGAAGAGTTTTAGGTTTTTATATGGCAAAAATTCAGATATAGGTAACTTTTAGTCCATAATTACAAGACATGGTTAATGTTTGCATAGTTACAAAACATAGTTATACCTTAAAATCCTCTCTTTCTCTCACTCTTTCTCACCCCTCTCCTCCTTCTCTCTCCCCTCCTCCATTCCTATTCCTCTATAGGTCTCCCCCTTCTTTCTCTTTCTTTTAATTTTTATAATTTCAAGAATTGTATATTTGTATATAAACTATGCAAAATGTATATGTACAGACTCAATATAAATTCTGCAAACTGTATATATACAGATATATAGTTATTTAATATACACTATAATAATATACAAACATTCAGCTATATAATTGAAAAAAAATGTACATATACAATTAACAACTTATACATATAAGACTTATCTAATTGAAATATATGACTTATACATATATGACTTATTCAATTGACTTATACATATACGACTTATACAATTATATCATATATACAATTAATATACAATTTATACATATGTGCATATATATACATATACAATTAACAACTTATACATATACGACTTATATAATTGACATATGCAATTGATATATATGACTTATACAATTGACTTACACATATACTACTTATACAATTACATCTATACACAATTAATATACAACTTATACATATACACATATATAATTGACACATAATATATAATTGATAACAATTTAGTTGAATTGAGAAAATAATGATTGAACTAAGTTATCTCAATCAAAATTTATGATAGAAAGGATTGAAAAATATAAAAAAATCAAAAAAAAATTAAATCTAATATCAAAAATACTGAAAATCACTTCAAATCTTCAATAAATATTCTAAACGGATTTTATGTGGTAACAAATCCGTAAAAAAAGTTCTCCAAAGTAAAATCAAGGATGATATCTTGTGATATTAAAGTGATTTTGAGGGAAAAATAAGGAGAAAAAAAGTTGAAGAAGGTCTCTTGAAGAACACTATTATGATGTTGCCAATGTTGTTGTTTCCTCAATGTAAAATCAAGGATATTAGAGTGATTTTGAGAGAAAAATAAGAAAAACAAAGTTGAAGAAGATATCTTCAATAATCGTGCATTTTGATGTTCCCATTGTTGCCTTTTTTTGCCAATAGAACAAAAAAAATATTTAAAACTACCAAATAACTATGAATTGTAATTTTTTAAAACATTAACCATAACATGTAATTAATATAATATTTTGTCTATAATATATAATTTTTTATTTTTATATTAATATTGGGCTTTATATTAATTTATTAAAAAATTTAAATTATATATATATATATATATATATTATGTCGTTTCGATTTGGGTTCGGTTTGATTTTATTTTTGCTAATACCAAACCAAAACAAGAATGATCGGGTTTTTTTTGCCAACACCAAACCAATCAAACCAAACCATAAGTTAGTTTTTTTCCTCGGTTTGGTTTGATTCATCGGTTCGGTTTGACTTAACGGTCTGATTTGTACACCCTTACTCACGACTGCTGCTGCTCCTGATGCGTTGGAATGTCTAAGTACGGTACGAAACATAAGCGTCCGAACCTATGATATGAGACATCGTAGCTCAAGAAATTGAATGTGATCAATACTTTGAATGTACTGGTATTCTAGATGAGGTTAGGATGATATGCATAGGTTATGTGTATGAGTAATAACTGACTGAATGAATAACATGAAGTAACTGAATAATTGATATGAATACATGAATGCTGTAAAATCTTAGAATCCATGACCAAGCATATAACATGATTTTGAAATAACTTGTAAACTGAAATACTCCAACCAGATAACTGAATAACTTATAATTGTATGTTATGGTCAATGCAAACCTGAACTAAATTATATTGAGTACTAGACTGAGACTGTGGGAGATAATATCTAACCGGCATGCCCCATTCTAAGCTGGTTGGGGTTCAACCTATGACCCTAGTTGGAAGGGTGTCAGTACCGTGCCACGGGTTCTGACAATGGCTTCGTGGATCCTTTAAGATACTGAAGAACCAAGTTATCAAGCCTAAACTGACGCGTGATCCCGGTACGGACTCAAGCCTAAATGGATGGGTGACCTCTGGGAGGTAGTCAAGCCTAAAATGACGGGTGACTCCTCATAACCCATGCTGACTACGTGGTTCTGGAATACAGGGACTACTACTAACGACTTTGCCTAACTGGCGAAGAAGAAGTCGTACTGTATTCTCTCGGTGCTAAATCTTACTTCCGACTGCTGGACTGAACTAAGTTTAACTAAATATGAAAACAGACTGACTGATAGTGCCCTTACATAGCTGAAAACATTCTGAAAATACTAAGACTAAGTAAACAATAAAGTTTTTGGGTATTCATAACCCCCAATACTCGATAGCAATGACAATAGAAACACATGAACACCTTTAGAAATAACCATAATAGAGATCATTGTTCAAAACTATCTCTTAGACATTTCATCAAACACATGAGGGGAAATTAAAGCATGGGAATAGTTTAAGACATATAGTAAACATATGGCTATAATACTAAACCATAAATTATGGATTTAACATGAAAACATCATTATTCCATCGTGTAAGGTTTAATTTCAACAATAATTACTTGTAAACATCATGTAAAAGTCTAAATTCATATGGATTCATGGAGAAAATTTATTGTAAATATGTAAATTCATTATCTAAATCTTAAAAATGGATTCTTAGACTCCATAGATGAAAAGGACCCATGAATGAACATCACACTTACCTTAATTGATGAATTTGTGAAAGTTCTTGGTGATTTTCTTGAAAACTAACTTGAATCCCTTGATCTTTTTAAAGAGACAAGGGTTTGTTTCTTGAAAGAGGAGGCTTTCTTTTGAGAGGGTTTTATGAGTAAGATAGCAAATTATGCTTTTGGGATCCTAAATCCCATGTTTTAGACCAAATGGGTAAAGGAAAAAGACCCAATTGCCCTTGCAAAAACAAAAACAAAAAGATGGAAAATAAGGAGGCACGCTAAGGAGCGGGCGCTGCGGGTTCTAGAGCGTCGGACTGAAGCGTGCACCTCAAGATCTATTGAGGGCACCCCTAGGGGTGAAATGGATCATGCGTCGCATGCTAATCGCGGGCTCCTGCTGTTTTGGAAGTCCAAACACACCCTTTTGCTGGTTCAAAAATTCTGAAACTCACCCAAGATGCACTATCGACAACCCCAATCATAAATTAACTTAAAATATTAATGTTTCAAGCACGGGATGGTCGAAAATAAAATTATCAAGGTTTAGGATCTTTAGAAATGATTATGTCTTAACACTTAGCGAAATATTCTAAGTCTTGGACCCCTTTAACATGCAATAATAAGTGGAAATGAACTAGGATCTTATGAGGTCTTAAAATATCTCCCCCTTGGAAACATTTATCCTCGAATGAGATTAATTAAGCTGAGAATACTGAGGAACTGAGATTACATACTTAATATGCATAACTAAAAACATGATTACAAGACTGAGTCTGAAACATGATAAATGACTTAACTGATTTGTGAATACATGCATTGGCATGAATAGTTATAAGGCTGAAATAGAAATGAGAGAGTCATTTATGAGTAACCACTGCCTCAGGCTGGATCTGGTTTCGTGAAGAAAAGTTGAGAGGTTTAGTACATGAAAACTTGGGGTATTATAACATCTCCCCCCTTGGGATAGTTTGTCCCCCGAATGATACTGACTTGGCTAAAATACTAAGGAAAGACTGAGGTAACGCACGAGGCACTTATGAACTGAATTAGGACCGAATATCTGGAATATAAAACATGATGCATAGACTGAACTGGATTAGCAATTTGCATGGATGTGGATAACTACCTCTTGGAATGGACATATTAATGAAACATTGGATAGAAAGACTAGATCGGAAGCTAGAAAATCATAGGAACATATTTGTCTGACTACTAATTGAACTGTTGGATAAACGGACTGAATTATACTGAAGGCTTATACTCAACTGTACATTCCACTTCAAAAATGCACTTCACTTGGGGTTACTTAAAATATTCACATGAGCACTTATAACTCTACCTACTGAAGTTTGAGTTGAACTAAATTCTATCACTCTGTCTAAGCCTACTCAACTCTACAAAATGCACACATAACACTGTAATACAAATCTAAATTATGAATTCAATACACCCTGCATTTTTAACAACTTTTCATCTCATGAATGATTCTTATTACCTCTTTAACAACTCCATTCAACCTCTTACTAGCCATTTACTAATGTGCAATGCATTTTTTCCACTTAGACACTAACATGACATTTAATCGTATCTTCATAACTACATATGAACTCTAAACAAACACCCACAAAAGCATTTTTCTCATGTTTTCCAAGCTTTTATCATCAACAACTTCCATGCACTACCCTAAGAAAACACACACAAAATTTTAACTAACTATGACATATACAAAAAAAGCTTAACCTTAATCTTCCTTCAACCCTATACCCTTAGATAAAACAAGCATGTTGTAATCTTTTCTTTAATAAGGAACATTTACTCTCTCCCATCTAAATAATTACTCATCACCAGTATTATTACATAAGAAGAGGTCACTGAAAGGTTAGAACATGAGGACCTGAAACATGAAAGAATACTGTGAATAACATGGATACTTAACTGAGGCCTGAGGAATAAAGTATCAAAAGCATGAATTCATAAAAGAGAGCTAAACTGAGGACATACATGACATAATCTGAGTTCTGTTGATCATTAAGAGTGTAACATGAGTACCTGGAGCTGAACATTTTGTAAAGCATGATTACATGAGTTCTGAGCTACATGACCTAAGTTTGGAGTTCATAATTTCATGGAATATAATTCTTACTACTGAGTGAATTGGAACTCATTATACTAGGAACTGAAAGTATACATAATTCTATGAAAAGTGCATGAACATGAGCTATGATCATAAGGCTGAATTCTAAGGCCTGAGTAGATGTCATGATAACTGAATTATAATTACTGAAATAAGAATAGGTCAGGCATCTTTTTCCCTTAATACTGTTCTACAACACATTGACATCACTACTAGAATCTGAGAGTCTGACTTGGTTACTTTTTCTATCATCTCCCCCTTAGCTTTGAGCCATTGTTCTAAGTCTGTGGGCATAACTCTAAACTAAAATATCACCACTTTACTCTAGAGTCTGGGGTAGAATAATACACATAATTGGTACACTCTCCCTGAATGACTATACCCAATAGTGTATAACTTGTTGTTAGTACTTTCTTCTGAGGTACAACTCTTAACTTTCTATAGCCACAAAAATATCAGGTAACAACTTAAAAACTGACTAACTTAGAATTCTCAATATTTTTTTCTATTAGCTCAATCTTTAAAGATTCAAACTTAGATTCTAAGACTTAACATGGATACCTCTAAACATTCAACGAACAATACTACTTTCATCATAGCCTACTAATATCACATATTTATACTTATATTTTGAATCAAAAACTTAAAATCTTGCATGTACTATTTCATTCCTACTGATTCACCTTTATATAAATAGCCCCACACGGTGCATACGGTCACAAGTGACCACAAGCTAACCCATGAGCTGGTACTTATTATGAGCACTGAATAAAACTGATAACAATGACATGTGCAAAAATTAACTAAAAAATACCATAGGTTTTAAGTTCTAAAAATAATACAACTAAATCCATAAAACTAAAACATATGCAGAAATACTAAAATCTGACTGATAGGATTGACAAATTAACCGACTACCTAAAGTATCTGAAAGCCTCTAAACTGGTTGAAGAGTTGATAGGACAAACCCCCAACTAACTCTGACTGACTAATAAGCTGAAAGACTAAAATAAACATAAAAAAACCTCGATGTATGGGGACTCACCACTGCTGCTGCTAATGTGCTGGAATTTCTAAGTACAATAGGGAACTTGAGCATCTGAACCTATGATATAAGATATCATAATACAAAAAATAAGTATGCAATCATTACATTAAATGTATTGGTATGATAGATGAGGTTAGGCTGATATGCATTGTAACACCTCAATTTTCTGAATCGGAATGCTATACGATGCTCATGACCCTGAAGGACCATAAGCTAATCCATGACTGATATCTATACCTGTACACTGCATAATATAATATGAAAATGCAAAAACATGTACTGAATGGCCATAAGGTTCAAATCTAAATAAATATCTGATAAGACAATGTCTAAAAACGGTATAACAATACCAAAATAAATCTAAAATAATTGCCTAACATGCTATTGTCTGGAAAGCCTCTAAATTGTCTGAATAAGGAATTGATGGGACATGTCCCCAACTAACTCCATCTAGCAACTGAACTAAAATAGTAAATGAAGTAATAATCATATTGTCCTTGAATGAGAAGGACTCACTATAAACTCTGAACATTGGAATGTTATTGTTGATCTGGAGCTCATGCCTCTGAACCTATGGTGTAACATAATAGAAAGCACCATATCACAAATGCGTCAGTACGTCTGAATGTACTGAGTATACGAGTGAGGTAGGCTAAATGCAAAGGATTATATGCATGAACAATAATAACTGATATAAACATGAGCATACATACATGCATATATAACTGTAACTAAACTCGTGGAGATACTAACTACTGAGTTTGAATACTAACAACATGAGTGTACTGATACTGATATACTGAATAGATGAATGACTATTTATGATAGTTCAAATTATGAAGAACTGGTCTGGTTAACTGTGCCTAACAGTCCTGAAACTAAATACTGAGTATGTAAATCATTTATAAGTGAGAAACTGATACTGTATTACTAAATACTGAGGGACTAGTACTATGTTACTGATACATGAATAACTGTATATAATAATTTTGATTATGAAGAACTGGTCTGGTTGA